>NC_050602.1:28520000-28530000 GCF_013368585.1 Megalops cyprinoides
CAGGAGAACATGGTTGGCTCAAAATGCCCGTTATTAACATTACAAACGTCATTTGAACATGCTAAACCATAGCATGCCATAACCATCATCCAGGAAATGAGGAGACACGGTAGCCTTTAGCTTCTGTCTGAATCACAGAGCAGCCTTTTGCTTCTGCCTGAAACCCAGAGCAGCCTTTAGCTTCTATTTGAAATGGAGAGCAGCCTTTAGCAAACTGCTATTGTCACCCCTTGCTGTGAATTGTACTAACTGAATCACTAACTGAATAACCGAATCACTAATGCAAATGTGCATCTCCTTTCTGATGGGAGGTTCCCTTTCATTCAGAGAGTATGTTAATGAGCTAAGACAGGGAAACCCCTGTGACACTGTAAGAGGAAAAAAAAAGCTGCCTCATTCATTATCTGGCACAGACAGCCAATGCAGGGATGCTGTTTTTATTAGCAAAGAGCCTGAGTTACATAACCTGTCATTGTGCCTCCAGGAGCATCTCTCTCCCTTACTTCACCCACCCCTTCTCTCTCTCTCGCTACCTCTCCCTCCCTTTCTCTTTCTCTCTCTTCCTCTCTCTATCTGTCTCTCTTCATGTCTCCCTCTCTCATGTCCCATTTACTGTTTGTATATTTCACTCAGGCATTAGATCTGAATATGGAGCTGTGAGCAAATGGGAAGGTAATCCACATTCCATAAGTGTTTGTCTTAAGTGGTACCCTTCTGAAGCCCTCTGGTGCGCTGCTGAATTCAGCATCTGGGGCAGAGGAGCTGAACAGACGAGCTCTCATGGCTGCAGGAATGTGAGAGAGATCCGTCCGGCCATATGCAGCTCAGCTGACCTGATAGATGTTTAAAGGGCAAATTAAAATGTAAAATTCTGTGTTTGTCTCCAGCTCACAGCTGGGTCTGGTGTGCGTATTAAAAAGGGTACCTGGCGCGAACCTCACTGCAACAAGTCAGTTTTGGATAGCTGTGATAGCTCTGCTGAAATTCACTGTATGTCCCCCAGTCTTCCAGAATTCAGAGTAAAGCTGGTCACTCCCCTCATGCTCATGAGCATAAGGTTAACACACTGCAGAATGGATACGTATAGTTAGTTACGTACGTTCATTACCCAGCTCAGTGTACAGGAGTGGACTGTTCCTACAGCCTGCCGCAGCCTCAGGAGTTCATGTTTTTACATTTGCAAATGTAGCCTGCTCAAATCCACAGACAGCAAGGAAGGTCTCTAGTGCATTCTTGGCTTTAGTCTGAAGTAAATTAAAAAACAACTGAAGAATTTCAAATAAACTGGTGTTCATAGTCATTGGCGTTCATAGTTCTTAGTCAATACAGAGAGCAGTTTAGATGTGTATGGTGCAGTCTGGGTGTGTATGACGCAGTTTGGGTGTGTATGACGCAGTTTGGGTGTGTATGACACAGTTTGGGTGTGTATGGCACAGTTTGGGTGTGGGTTTTTATGTGTCTCTGTCTCCCTAGCGTACTCAGCCCCCGGGACACCCCCTGCCAACCGCTCCTTTGTAGGCATTGGCCCACGGGACCCTGGCGGACTCTATCAGGCTCAGGTAAGAGCTGCTCTCACCTGAACACCATACCTGCGTGTGTCTGTATGTTTACTCTTTCTTGGTCACTCTCTTGCTCTCTCTCGCTTTCTCACACACACACACACACACACGGGGGCGGGGTGGGGTCAGGGTGGGGGTAGGGGGCCCTCATTGGCCTGCAATGGGGTGGTCACGTCTGAGGCTGTCTGGTTGCTAAGGGAAACCAGACATGATGTAATTGTGAGACAAACCTGAACTTCAGGGACTGGAAAGGGAGAGATGAAAAAACAACAGACCAAACCAATCAAAGCCTGTCCCACAGACCAAACCAATCAAAGCCTGTCCCACAGACCAAACCAATCAAAGCCTGTCCCACAGACCAAACTAATCAAAGCCTGTCCCACAGACCAAACCAATCAAAGCCCGTCCCACAGACCAAACTAATCAAAGCCTGTCCCACAGACCAAACCAATCAAAGCCTGTCCCACAGACCAAACCAATCAAAGCCCGTCCCACAGACCAAACCAATCAAAGCCCGTCCCACAGACCAGACCAAACCAATCAAAGCCTGTCCCACAGACCAAACCAATCAAAGCCTGTCCCACAGTCCAAACTAATCAAAGCCTGTCCCACTGCCGTCAATCCTCAATAAGACTGCAGGCCAGGGGGAAACACCTGTGTGGAGCAGAAAGTGATTCATCAGACCAACACCGATGGTCTTCTGTTTGCATGTACGTGTGTGTGTGCATGCGTGTGTGTGCGTGCGAGTGTCTGCGTATTTGTGTGTGTGCATTCTTTTATGCATGCTTGTGCTTGTGTATATACGTGCATGCTTGCACGCATGTCTGCATGCATATGTGCGTGTTCACATATGCATTTAGTTTATGACTGCTTTTAATATTGTCCAGATAATATTAGAATGTCCATATATGATATGAAAGTGTTGTATTGAAGCTGTAGATGGTGTGGGACGAGTCAGGCTGACCGCCATTCTCAGTGAGAATCAGAGAATTATGATGTCCCTAAGAGGGGACTGATGAATCCGTCCCTGATTCATAACCACAAATTATTACTATGATTCCTCAAATTTCTAACAAATTCCCTCTAATTATTCATTAAGACCCTCAGTTGAATTATCAGTAACTTCCATACCTTGTACTCTCTAATTCCTAACTGGATTTGCTAATAATCTGAACTAGTAGTATCATAATTTCATATTACGAAACTGAGTGTTTCAATTAGTAGAGTTTTCAGGGTGTTAGAGGGCTTTGTTTTCAGTGTTATTTTGCTGTGTGGGGGGTCCTTGTTTTCAGTGTTATTTTGCTGTGTGGGGGGTAGAGTGTTATTTTGCTGTGTAGGGAGTACAGTGTTATTTTGCTTTGTGGGGGGTCCTTGTTTTCAGTGTTATTTTGCAGTGTAGGGGGTACAGTGTTATTTTGCTGTGTGGGGGGTCCTTGTTTTCAGTGTTATTTTGCTGTGTGGGGGTACAGTGTTATTTTGCTGTGTAGGGGGTACAGTGTTATTTTGCTGTGTGGGGGGTACAGTGTTATTTTGCTGTGTAGGGGGTACAGTGTTATTTTGCTGTGTGGGGGGTCCTTGTTTTCAGTGTTATTTTGCTGTGTGGGGGGTACAGTGTTATTTTGCTGTGTAAGGGGTACAGTGTTATTTTGCTGTGTGGGGGGTACAGTGTTATTTTGCTGTGTAAGGGGTACAGTGTTATTTTGCTGTGTGGGGGGGTCCTTGTTTTCAGTGTTATTTTGCTGTGTGGGGGATACAGTGTTATTTTGCTGTGTGGGGGGTACAGTGTTATTTTGCTGTGTGGGGGGTCCTTGTTGGGGCTGCATGGCAAATAGAATGTGCAGTTAGTGAGTGAACTGCATTTCATTCATCAGCACCATTTTTGCCCAGGTACCTGTGCTCGCCCGCCTTAACAAGTGTTACATGTAAAAAATGATGAATGGCCACACTTAAAATCCTGAAGTTATACCTGCTAGACTTCATTTTACTGTAAGCAGGAATATTTTTAGGGAATCTCGTTGTTTCTTGACATAAACAATGGAATTTCAGACATTTTGGCTTAGAAGTCTTAAATATATCCTGAATTATTAAAAGCTTAATTTTACTTTTACTTTTATGTCAGAAAAAGTGCTTTCCTTTTGAAATGTGGAGCCTTACAGAAGGAAAGCCTTCTTCTTTAAATCCTTTCATGGGAAATGCTTACTGCCCTCATTTGAATATTAAAGCATATTCATTGCGTGAAGCCTTGCCTGTGCTCTGCTTAAGCCTGTAGGAGAATGGACTGTGCAGAAATTCCAGCAGAGAGCTCTGAAGTCTCTCTGAACTGTGTGGAAGCCTGTGGGCATTTGAGAAAAGTCATTTAAGAGACTCCCTTTGGCCAGAATGAGGAGAATAGTTGAGGAGAGCTGAGTGATTGTCATTGAAAGCTTCAAGTGCTTCTTACATTAACATTACATGGAGGTGAGTGTCTGAAAGTAAATGAACAGCTGTATGAAAGAGCAGATCTTAGCCTGTAACCACTGCTGCATTACACTGCAGTATGAAGCCAGGCGCAGACACAGACGCAGACGCAGACGCAGACGCAGACTCAGAAGCAGACGCAGACTCAGATGCAGAAGCAGACGCAGGTGCAGATGCAGACGCAGACACAGAAGCAGGCACAAGTGCAGATGCAGAAGCAGGCACAGAAGCAGACGCAGACGCAGACTCAGAAGCAGATGCAGACGCAGACTCAGAAGCAGATGCAGACGCAGACTCAGAAGCAGACGCAGACTCAGACGCAGACGCAGACTCAGACGCAGACGCAGACTCAGACGCAGACGCAGACGCAGACGCAGACTCAGAAGCAGACGCAGACTCAGATGCAGGCACAGAAGCAGACTCAGACGCAGACTCAGACGCAGACGCAGACGCAGACGCAGACTCAGATGCAGAAGCAGACGCAGGTGCAGATGCAGACGCAGACACAGGTGCAGACACAGACACAGACACAGGTGCAGATGCAGAAGCAGACACAGAAGCAGGCACAAGTGCAGATGCAGAAGCAGACACAGAAGCAGACGCAGACTCAGACGCAGACGCAGACTCAGATGCAGAAGCAGACTCAGAGGCAGGCACAGAAGCAGACGCAGGCTTCTGTGTGATGTGCAGCTGAACACTAAATGAGAGCAGGGGAAAGAGATGCTGAAGCAGCAGGTAAACTGGCCTCTGAGAGAGAGGGGAGAGCCGCCTGGAAGTTCTTTTCATTCTCATTCTTACTGACCTGAACTCATTAAATGGCAACAAAAGCGAAATGCTCCTACATTTCATTAGCTCCTCCAGTACTATTTATTATATTTGTTATGAGTGACTAATTTTAAATCAAAATCTGGCAGAATCTAGAAAGCAATGTGTAGATGGATTGGAGTAGACATAGAGGATGAGGAGGAGAGAAGATTTAAGGAGGTCTGAGGGAATGGGATCCTTAAAGCTAATTACTTTTATCTTATTTAAAAGATAAAACAAAGAAGCTCTGGAAAAAGTACATTGAACGGGAGTAGAGTTTGGCCTCGAGCACTGAAGTTTCTGCAGCCGTTATAAACCATGGGAAACTCTTCCAAAAATGAGTAACTCTGGCACAAGGTATTACAGAGCACTCTGGGAGAGAGCGGAAAGGCCTTTCACCACTTGTCTCAGTCAGAGGAGGTTCAAATGGGTGAGGTGAAAGAGCTTGTTTATGTTGCGTTTGAGTTGGTGCACATGCATGTGCGTGTGTGTTTGTGTGACCAGACCTGGTCTCTCCTGTGGTTGGGGTCTCTGCGGTTTGTGCAGTTTCCATTTCAAAGTCCTCCCACTGCCCGCCATTCCTTTTGGAAAGCTAACTGTGAAAACACTGCGTGCACTTTACTTTTCAATCTTTATTTCACTGGTCTGGAGGATCAGGAAAGGCAGCAGGTAAGTTCAGAAACCTGCTGCGGATGTGTGTGTGAGTGTGTGAGTTAAGGTGGGCTATGATGTTTGGCCTATGACACAGACAACAGAGTGATGGAGAATCAGGAAGACCTTAAAATTGCAGCCATATGGTTTTCCACTCTGTGCATTAACAGTGAGCAGGAGAGCAGCTCATTTTATTTGATATTAATACAGTTGGGGGCAGTTAGAGGCAGCAGCTGGAGAGCTGCCAAAATAACGTAAACCTCAATGGAAAATACTGAGCTGGGGAGCGGGGAATTTTTGTGTTCCGTTCTGACCAATTAAAAAAAAGATGGATCTGCCTTTGAAAGCCAGTCTCCTTAGGTTGTGGTGTTTAATAAGCCTGAGAGGCCTGCCGGGGTCTGTCTCTGGCTGTAACACTGCCGTTACTCCTGCTGCTCTCCCGGGCCTGTGCTGTAGCTGCATGCTGGGGGCCTGCAGGAGGACGTCCTGCGGGAGGAGGCCTGCAGGAGGAGGTCCTGCGGGAGGAGGTCCTGCGGGAGGAGGTCCTGTGGGAGGAGGTCCTGCAGGAGGAGGCCTGCGAGAGGAGGTCCTGTGGGAGGAGGAGTGCACAGTCCACACACACACAGGATTTCAGGAAGGGATATTTTGGTGTAGAACACATTCCCTGTCATCTCTGTGTAATTCACTGCTGCCACTCCTCTATTGCTCTGTTCCTCTCTCTGCATGTGAACCCTGTGCACTGTGCTACAGGCAGCCTGCAGCCAGTCCCTTCATCACTCTTTCCTTTTCTTTCTGTTTTGTCTTTCAGTCCTGGTATCTGGGGAACTGAGGAACACTTTTGGATAATCCTAAGAGGCATGGACACATGGATCTGAGATTCTTTTTTTTGTGGAAATATGAATGCGATGCAAGAGGGAAAACACATGTGTGTGCATGTGTGTGTATGTATCTGCATATATGCACACACGTGCACATACAGACACAAAAGATATTTCAGCTGGCTGTCTCGAAGGAAGAGGAAGAGGCAGAGACAGGGGAAGAGGATGTCTGGAGCAGCAGGGATGAACAACGGAGCTTGGAGCATCCGGCCTCAGCACCCCCTCAGCTAATCAAGGTGCTGCTTCCACATATATGCAAAATACATCTCTTTTCTTTTCTTAATCATCAAGAAGGAGGAGATCAAAAGAGATGCTCGTTTCGTTTGTGTTTTCCTGAAGCGTGAGGCTGCTGGCTGTCCCTGTTTCTGGTGGATAGGAACTGTGTGACAGGGACAGTCAGAGCTGCTCAGGAGCCCCATCACTCAACATTGTCACAAGAAAGGAAAAATGTCATTGAATTTGTTAGACAATCATCTATGCCTCTTATTTATTTTGCTTCTCCCATTGAATGGGAGTGATGTTCAGAGAGCGCCCTCTGATGGCCACCTGCTGTCCTGCAGCTGGCGCCTGCATTTGGGGATTGTTGTGCTCTGCTTGCTGCCTGGTGATCAGAGCCGTGTGAGAGGAGGGCACTGTGGCTGATCACTCTGCAGGAACTTACACAAGAGCAAGAAGCAGGTTCTGGATGATAAGCCATCAAAAGCCCTCAGCATCACTGGGTGGGGTGGGGTGGGGGGCACACAGTCTGCTGGGGGGGTGGGGGCGCACACAGTCTGCTGGGGGGGTGGGGAGGCACACAGTCTGCTGGGGGGGTGGGGGGGCACACAGTCTGCTGGGGGGGTGGGTGGGGGGGTGGGGGGGCACACAGTCTGCTGGGTGGGGGGGTGGGGGCGCACACAGTCTGCTGGGTAGGGGGGTGGGGGCGCACACAGTCTGCTGGGGGGGTGGGGGGGCACACAGTCTGCTGGGTGGGGGGGTGGGGGCGCACAGTCTGCTGGGTGGGGGGGTGGGGGCGCACACAGTCTGCTGGGGGGGGGGTGGGGGGGCACACAGTCTGCTGGGGGGGGGGGTGGGGGGGCACACAGTCTGCTGGGTGGGGGGGGTGGGGGGGTGGGGGCGCACACAGTCTGCTGGGTGGGGGGGGTGGGGGCGCACACAGTCTGCTGGGTGGGGGGGGTGGGGGGGTGGGGGCGCACACAGTCTGCTGGGTGGGGGCGCACACAGTCTGCTGGGTGGGGGGGTGGGGGCGCACACAGTCTGCTGGGTGGGGGGGTGGGGGGGTGGGGGCGCACACAGTCTGCTGGGTGGGGGCGCACACAGTCTGCTGGGTGGGGGGGTGGGGGGGTGGGGGCGCACACAGTCTGCTGGGTGGGGGCGCACACAGTCTGCTGGGTGGGGGGGTGGGGGGGTGGGGGCGCACACAGTCTGCTGGGTGGGGGCGCACACAGCAGTGAAGCTGCTTCCTGCTCTTGGCAGAGGGGCTGCAGCCCCTTCCTCTCTTTTCACAGAATGTTTGTATTTTAGGCCACAGTGTGACCAAACATCCTGACCTCCATTCTGCAGGAAATATTTGATAAAACAGAAAGAGTTAAATTCAGTCAAACTGAATCCCTCCCTGTTAAAGATAAATCTGCATTCTATAATACAGTTCAGTTTAACCACAAATCTCCAATTTATAATTTTCCTTTTGTATTCCCTTCCCTGTTGCTGCCTGTAAGCCCCGTTCGTCTCTGTGCTGTAGGCAGATTTCGGGAGGCTGTGATCACTTTACTTTGCATGGTGACGCTGGGAGTGCTTGCAGGACTTCTGTCACTGTTGCTGCAGAAGGAGATGTAGGAGAGAAACACTTTTCTTTCGTGTATTTAGTTTAAATTGTATTGGAAATGAAAGGCATTGCACTACTATAAAGTTAATGTACTTCTTTAGCAGCTATTTTTATCATGTTTGGCATAATCATATGAAATGCTGCAAGACAAGTATTTTTTTCTTGGGGTTTTTACTGTAGAGATGAGTTTTGTCTTTTTTTGGTAGCAGGGTACCTGAGATACATTGTTGGCTTTAAGATGTCAGTATGATCAGAATTTTTCAGCCCTACTGTGTTTCAAATGTTATATTTTGATCTTGAAATGTTTCCTTGTGTGTATGTGTAATCCAAAGTGGGGGGGCTCCACAGGTTTAGATTAAAAGAGCCCCAGTTTCGCTCCGCCTTCAGATCACCCCCCCCCCCCCTTTAGACCCCACCCCCAGTTGAAACATACTTTTCTTTATAAAACCTCCAGACAGAATGTTGGGGTCACCGGCTTTAAAGCAGACAGGAATGGCACCTGGGCGAGTGAGTGAACTGGGAATGTGCTGATGATCAGGTGAAGGTTGTGGGCCTGTGTTCCTCTTCATGAGTGACTGACAGCTCTGCTTTGCTCCTGCTGTTGGCTGCTGACTGTGGCTGTCGTGTGAGGGACAGGCTACGCAGCCCCGCCCTGTCCCGCCCTGTCCCGCCCTGCCCCGCCCCCCACACCCACATGTTTGCCTCTTTGCCCCTGCAGGTTAGCGCCTGTGTGTCCTTTAGTGACTCATCAGAATGAGTAGAAGCATTGGGAACAGCAGCAATTACTGGGATAATGACAATTAACTGCATAATGACAATTAATGCAAGTACTCAACTCGTCAGGACTTCAGTACTAAAATCATAAAGCCACGAGAAGTGCCTATGCTATTCCTAATCTGTCCCAAGAGCTTTCTTTTCTTCCTTGACTGAGATATAACCTTTTAGGAGAGGCTGGTTTCCAGTAGCTCTGCACAAAGGCATCTCACAGCAGAATCATCTCAAAGAGGAAGAAACTAATGAAGATAAAATACATCACCCATGACTAAGACATTTCTAGCCCTGTCCTTGTGTGTGCATTTTCAAACTGACAAATATCTCATATATACCCTGACACACACACACACACACATATACAAACATATATATGTGTGTGTGTGTGTGTGTGTGTGTGTGTGTGTGTACAGGGGAATAACGTCCATGCACACTGGTTAAGTTTCCTGATGACTTTGGTACTGCTTTACAATTGCAAACTTCAGCAAAATCGGCAATGACTGCTGTAGTCTACACCTGTATTTATTGACAAAACACAACTTGTATTAAAGGTGCTGATATAAAACTCTATATGTAAATGTCAATGCATGGTGCTTTCAAACAAAAAAAATCACATGACTTTAGCTGTGCTTACCAGTGTAATGGTGAGGTGGGTGCATGGCAGGACTGCATTAGTGAAACCTTCTTAAGCCCCTCCCCCTCCAGGGGAACCTCCACAGCCCTCCCCCAGTGAAACCCTCACAAGCCCTGCCCCCTCCCCCCCCCCCCAGCAGCTCACAGGGTGGAACGTTTCCCTCTGTTTCCATCCACTCCTGACTTTCACTGAAGCCCCAACCATAAGGCTTATATTTGCACGAGATTTTATATACCACATTATGTGCCTTGCCTTTGGGTAAAGATAATGATTATTAATTAAAGAATTCAGAATATTAAGGATGTAATTAGTGTCTCTGCACAAAAAGGCCAAATTGCTGCATGCGTGAATGCTTACCGTTACAAGATTTTTATTAAAAAAAAAAATTAAAAAAAGCATTTTAATACAAACAGCTTGGAGA
>NC_050602.1:28535000-28667512 GCF_013368585.1 Megalops cyprinoides
GATGAGTTGGGACTTTGGAAAGCTGATCTGCTTTTGTCTCAGGTCTGAGAGAACAGCACTGCAGCACCTTTCATCATCAGATCAGTGACTCAGGATGTAAACTAAGGAATGTCTCTCCTGCAGTACGTGCCGTCAGACTCTGAGAGGGAAGTTGCATTTTGGGGCTCTGGGTCCGGTGCAAGTGGATGAGGATTTAGTTGTTGCTCATTGTGATGTGTCTTTTCTATTTGTTTTTGTTAAGTTGTCCATGGCCTGGACAGGGGCTGTGACAAAACACAGCACCGTGCAAAGGAGCTGACGTCCAGAAAAGCAGCCTCTGACTCTCACTGAAGCCTTGTCTTGCGGGTTGTCCTGTCTCTCGCAGTGTGACTGGCCATGTCATTGGCAGTCGGGTCTTCATGGCAGCTGTACCGTTAGGCAGGCGAGAGTGAGAACAAGAGAAGCTGCACTTCCCAGCTGGGTGACGAGGCTTTGCTTTCAGCATGTTACACTGATTAGCTGCCGGTACTGTGTTATACACTCTGCTGATTGGCTCACAGTATCCAAAAGTCTTCTCTCATTTTGTTTTTTTCCAATAAGCCAGCAGGTAAATGTAAAATCAGATGAGTCAGTATAAGCAGTAAATACCAAAAATAATTCCAACAAAGAGTGCCTGTCATTTTGCTGCAGGTTTGCTGTCCATGCTTTGGTAAGCTCTGTTCCTGTTGAAGCTCTTAGCTGCGTTTCGCTCTGAGGTGGACGGAGCCATGGTCATCCCACCCACCTCTGCCATGCTTTGCAGAGGCAGATGGCTTTTTGCCTGCCGCTGCCCCAGGCCTGGACCGCAAAGCCCAGCATGCTTTCCAGAGGCAGACGGCTTTTGGCCTGCATCTGCCCCAGGCCTGGACCGCAAAGCCCAGCATGCTTTGCAGAGGCAGACGGCTTTTGGCCTGCATCTGCCCCAGGCCTGGACCGCAAAGCCCAGCATGCTTTGCAGAGGCAGACGGCTTTTGGCCTGCATCTGCCCCAGGCCTGGACCGCAAAGCCCAGCATGCTTTGCAGAGGCAGACGGCTTTTGGCCTGCATCTGCCCCAGACCTGGACCACAAAGCCCAGCATGCTTTGCAGAGGCAGAGGGCCTTTGGGCCTGGCGGTGCCCCAGGCCTGGACCACAAAGCCCAGTACAGATGAATGCAGTGTGTTCCTGTGGGTCACTTCACTTCTCATTTCTCTGTTTGGAGCAGATGTGGAGTGCACTGCCTTCACACACTGACACAGAAACAATGCTGGAGTTCCCTGTCCAACTGTGATATAAGCCTTCTAACCCAAGATCCAAAAATCGGATTTAATTTTAATTGTGCGGGCTAATTTAACAACAAAAAAAGAATTAAGTGAGTCATTGTTACCAGCTTAAACCTCACCCTGTCATGACAATGTGTTTCTGCTGTTTTGTTTCTTCTTGCTACTTCTTGTTTTTAAAGTATGCTGTTTCAGTATCTCCCTGTGCTGGGTGTAGCTGGTAGAGTGAGAGGTTGAGGTGTCTTTCAGAGACCACTCTAATGCAGTGTTAAATTTGAAAGGGTTTTTGTTTTCCCATTATACTTTACAGATATTACCATAGTAGTTTATCATTAATTGCTTGCTTGCTGCACAGACATACCCTTCACACCAGGAAAGAACATGTGGAGATTTAGCTCTGACTCAGTTCAGAACAGACCACAGAAAACAACTGCAGACAGATATGGATCAATAATGCTTTGGAAGCTCTAATTTTATTCCCTTTTTAGCTTTAAAGATAAAAAGGCTTCATAGATGACAGAATATGAAACCAGAAAGTGGAATTTGCCACATTTTTAACTGGTGTGTGGGGGGAAAACTTTTACATCTTTGACAATATTTGATTATAACATTGTATTCAGCCATCGCCGTTAGCATATGCTCATTACGACATTACTGGAAGTGAGTATGTTTCCCTATGCAAAAAAGTATAAAAATAATAAACAAGCTATGCTTCAACTCAGAATTTCTGTGTCATTGTCGTTCTTGTGCAGTTATGTTGTAGTAGACAGTGTCATTACAAAGGGGAAGGTCTTATGAAAAAAAGCCTTCATTGGATGTAACTTTTGTTTAAACAGTGAGTTCTTCCTCATCTTTCTCTCTGTGCTCTGCCTGGCTCTTCAGCACTTCTCTTTCACATGCATCTGTCTCAGATACACAGAATATTACCTTTCCTCACTGCACAGTCTTTCACCAGGCTCCACCCATAGTGGTTATCTGCCTGCCCATGTCATTATGCTCCAGCTTAATCACTTAACCTGTCACCGTGGTAACAAAATCTCACAGGGCTCACAGCTCTGTTTTCGCTCATGCTGAGATCTGAACATCCTGACAGCCGTACTTCTGCAATATCAGGTGATCAGCCAGTCAAATTCAGATGCCCTGGAGGGATGTTCACTTGGTTCATGTTTAGTGAACCCAGCCCATGTTCCTGGTCCCTGGGTGAGTTACAGTGACGTGCCAACACCCTCTTCCTGCCACCTCAACCTGATCCATCAGTCAGACTGTCTTTCTGATTGTACCATTCGCAATACCTTTGCCTTAAAATGTGCCACAGTGTTAGGTAAGATTGACAGGTGAAAACACTGATCCCCTCTTTTAACTGCTTCTCTTTAATTGTCAGAGTTGTAGAGCTGCCTGAAAAAGGACAAGACCCAAACAGACACTGAACTGCGGCTTTGGCAGCAATGAGGGTGGCTCAGAATGAGCACACCTGCTGTGCCAGTAAGTGATGCTGCACAACTGACTTCTTTCATTCAAAAACAACAACTTTCTCTGCTTTCTGTAGCACCAGTTATCAAACATCTTACTCAGTATGTTCTTTTGAACTGTACATAGAGAAGCATTCAACCACCGACAGTGTTCTTAAATAATCAGTAATTATTGCAGCAGGGCCTAACTGCGCTTGCAGTCGAGAAGCATAAGTAGAGTGGGTTTATTTTTTAGCTGTACATTTGTACTTTTTTGACTTTTTTCCCCAGGAAAATTTGTAATTCTAATAGGCTATTGTGTACCAAAATGTAGGCTAAACAAACATCCCTTCTTTCTTACCACCAACTCACTTTAAGGAATTTTGAACCATTCCTGTAAAATCAGTAGGCTAGTCCATTCTTGTGAGCAAAGATGTTTCTGTTATGGACATGAATGGGTTAAAAAAGACAGTGGCCCAAGGTGACTCGAGCTAACCTTGACTACTGTAAGTTAGTTGATATAGCAACATATAGTAACTCTGTTGGACCACATTGCACATCGAATTATGAGGCTAGCCAGTGCTGTAAGAGGAAATCACATTGACAAGAAGGAGAGTACCAGCCAGTGTTGTGCTTGTCATTACTGATGAGGTTGTTAACGTTACAAGCTAGCTAGCAGTTTCAGAGACGTGTGACAGTTGCCTCACTGTTGCTTGGCAACACAACTACGCGCTGCCTGCTACCACTCTCTCTCCCACTCTTTCCTCAACAAACAGTTTTTCTAAAACTTTTAGACAGGCTCTTCCTGAATCATTTTTGTCAATTCGTAAACCATACAATGCAGTATTATATTTAGCGTTAACTGAACGTTTTCTAGCAAGCTTAGCTAACTAGCTAGCTAAGATTAGATTACATTAGCTAACGCTATCTAATTAGCTAGCTAGCTCGATAACATTTAGCTGATACAATATGATACAAAATGTCATTCAGAAGTACTGCTGTCCCACAGGTAGTGAACAGACCGGTTCAACAGATATGTAAACATGGTAAATATGTAACGTTAATATTTACCTAAGGTGACCATATTTTGGTTTTCAAAAAAGAGGACACTAGTTAGTGGTCACTAAAATGTTACTCACTGCTGGTAGGCTCTCGTTGTTCTTATCCCTCCGACTATCAGATGTGACAGAAACATGATCGCTTATCACTGAGGAATAAGTTCTAATTGGCTGAAATAAGTCTTATTTGATACGACCATAGGGCCTACAGAGAATTTGCTCAGATTTGTTGACTGTTCTGCCTAGGCTATGCTCTAACATTAGCCTAATAGATGCGTCGGCAGGGGGATTTCTAACGATGTCAAAACACTTTTGTTCACAAAATAAAATGATGTTCGTTCACACGCACATATAATGCAAAACGTCAGCCTGAGAGGGTATAAATTACCGAGGTCCAGACCTCTGCGACCTCATAACTGGCTACAGGGGTGTATCAAAATGCAGTTAATATCCGTTACAGTGCACATGCGCATGAACGTGACACCAGCTCTGACAGAGGCAGCGGGAATTGATTAAACCAGTAGTATTAGCTACCCAGCCCGTTAACATAATATTGCATTTTTGTATGATTACAATTGACATAAATATATATACCACAATAAATAAATAAATAACATCTCAAGCTCTCTTGTGTGACATTTCAAGCGCTCTTGGGGGCCCTAAGCAGATGCTTAGTTCACTTATGCGTCGGGCCAGCCCTTTATTGCAGTACCGTTGGCCTAATTCTTCTGGAGCGGCTGGTTGAGCAGTAATGAGACAGAGTGGAGTGTGAAGCCCCAGGGACACTGTGCCAGAGCTCTCATCAGGCAGCTGGCCTTTTCCCCAATGGCCAGCACTCCTGCTGCAGATCACAGTCTGCCCCCTTTACACAAGTGTGAAATAAACACCTGCTCAAAAGGTGTATGCTGTGCAGCTCTGCCACATTTACATGAAGGCAAGAGCACTTGCACTGTTTGTGCCTCTTATGCAGCAGCAGGTTACTGGCAGTGAGAGAATGAGCTTCTCTGGATAGAAGCTGCTTCCCTGGCCCTGGTGTAGGAGTACCCGAGCACCTGAGGAGAACCGGACTCCACAGCAGAACTGGGCTGGACGGGGCAGGTGCAGAGTCGGACTCCACAGCAGTCCACGGACTCCACAGCAGTCCACGGACAGCTGTCCACGGACTCCACAGCAGTCCACGGACTCCACAGCAGTCCCATCTGAAGACACAGCTCTTCCGCTCTCACCTGAGCACCTGAAACTCTACCACCTAAAGCAATTTTTTATGTCCTAAACTCTGTTTTCCTTTAAAAAAAACCCTAAAATTGAATGGTTTAATGTACTTGTGTCTCTACCAGCTAGTTTTTACCTTGTCTGGCCAACTATTGAAACCTGGTCATGCAGTGGTTCTAATATTGTTGACTCATTATATGGCTTTTTGCTTGTGTTGTACTCTGCCTCACTTGTAAGTTGCTTTAGATAAAAGAGTCTGCCAAATAAAGAAATGTAAATATATATATATCTGCAGAGCAGCTCTCTGCCCCTCCACTCTTTAGGATGAGCCACGTCAGCTTGCTGTTGCTAAGATCCCGACAGAGCTCTGCTGCACGGCAACACAGCGGTCTGTGCAGAGGACGGAGGAAAGACAGAGCCCGGGTAGGATGCTTCCTGTTGGGATTGGCTGCAGCTTTCAGCATACCTGCCTTATGCCATTACCTCTGATCCAGTGTGGAAAAATGGAGTTTCAGCTTTGCAGAGACTCCAGTTTTATTTAATTTTAACAATTTTCAGGGGCGATGGTGGTTTTAACAGTGAAAATATAATCAATCTTCATCATGTTGAAATAACCAAGGAGGAAATATAATAAAAATGAAAGCAGAAGGTAGGATTTGAGAGTGGGTGCAGACTGCAGTGTCAGTGGATAATGGGTTTACTGCTCCTCACTCTGTGATCCTGTCAAACTCAGTGAGCTGTTCTGCAGAGGCACTCTGTATTTTAATTTGACTTAACATTACCTGGACTGAGGCTCAGGAGGCTCCGACCCTACCTCTCCAAATACTCAGCCCAAGTTGTGATCCGGGTTCTTATCCTGTCACGTCTGAACTACTGCAACTCGTTGCTTGCTGGCCTCCCGGCGTATGTCATCCAACCGCTGCATCTTATCCAGAACGCAGCAGTCTGAATGATGTTCAGCCTTCCCAAGCAGGCCCATGTGACACCTCTCCTTGAATCCCTTCACTGGCTACTGGTTGCCACAAGGATCAAGCTCAAGACCTTGTTACTAACCTTTGAGGGACTTACTGGATCAGCCCCCCGATACATACAGGACATGATCAAGGCCAACAAGCTGAAAGAGAGAAAGCTGAAAACTCATCTCTTCAAGCTTTATCTCTAGTCTACCTTCCTCTCGATCTAAACTATCTCTCCCTATTTTCTATTTAAAAAAGCATTCTACACTAGTTTGGCACTTAACTCAGTATCTTACTGACCTCTTGTAGTACTTCTCAAAAACTACTCTTGGCATTATGATGCACTTATTTGGAAGTCGCTCTGGGTAAGAGTGTCTGCTAAATGATGTAATGTAATGTAATTTTTTTTTTCTTTCATTTTGTTTCAGATGAAAGAGACATGAAGACCACAGTGCTGCCTTGAACTAAGGCTGGTTGCCATGGAGAGGGTGCGCCGGTACGCTGTATTCTCCACAGTGAAACTACAATAACAGTGGAGGAATACAGTAATAATAATACAGTATAATAATGGCCTGCGACTGTACAGCCCTCTACAGTGAAGAGGGGGTCTCTCAGTGTCAGTCCCTGAGCTGGGGCCGGAGAGCCAGTTAAGGTGGGGTTTGGAGAGCCAGTTAAGCTGGGGTTTGGAGAGCCAGTTAAGATGGGGTTTGGTCTGAGGTGCCACATCACAGTGCGCCAGGGTCTGAGGTGCCACATCACAGTGCGTCAGGGTCTGAGGTGCCACATCACAGTGCGCCAGGGTCTGAGGTGCCACATCACAGTGCGCCAGGGTCTGAGGTGCCACATCACAGTGCGTCAGGGTCTGAGGTGCCACATCACAGTGCGCCAGGGTCTGAGGTGCCACATCACAGTGCGTCAGCCTCTGCGCAGTGTAGCTGTGCCTTTGGAGGTGAGAAGTGACAACCCCCCCGATCTGAGGCTGGGGATTGTCACTCTGTGTGCAGTCAGCCCTGTCCTCAGTCTGCCTCTCCACAGGTCAGATTATTATTCTGCTTATGAATGTGTGCAGAGCATTGCGGTGCGGCACTGCCTGCCTGGCACCTGATCAATCAGAGCCCACAAAAGCACCAGGCAGAGGCAGGAAACATTAGCACTGCTGCCACGGCTGAGTCGTTTAACTTAAGAAGCAGTTTCCATGCAGTCCAGAAACAGGCTGGTCGGGTCAGGAAAAGACAGCACCCCCTGCTTCATTTGCAGGCTGTGGGTCACTTTCCATTACAAAAAGCTGTCTAAAATGGCACATTAATTAGAGACCAATTTGAAAAGCAAACTCCAGAGACCGTGCTGTTTCAAACCTCAAAGCTACAGAGGACCTAAACGCTTAGTTTAGTTTAAACATTTCTCCAGCTGTCCCTCCTGACGGCCACTCAGCATCCCAGCAGTGTGATGAAGGCTTTGGAAGAAGGTGGAAACATCAGCACAGTTCCTGGGGGCGACTGCTGATCCACCCTTCAGACTTTCACTGTCCACAAACCTCTGCCATCACGTGATTCCCCTTCTGACATCCAGGCACAGACACACAGACAGCTACAGCAGGTCTGCAGTTATATTTATGAACATGAATAATTTGAATAATGGCTAAATCATAATAGCTGTTTTGCTGAGCTGTTGCAGGAAATGGTAATTCCCATCTTCCCCATAATAACTCCCTCTCCTCCATTCCCCATTCCCCATGGCAATCTGCTTTCCATTGAAATGTAAGAAGAAAAATACTGCAGTAGCAGCAAATTGCTTCACAGTAAAAGCCATTGCACCAGATTACTGTGCTTTAACTGGAAATGTACAGAGGCAGAGTACAGTGCAGAGTTAATGCAGTCTCTCTGAGCAGAGGACAGCGTGACAAAACAAGGTGTTTTCAGGTGCAGCGGCCTGCTCAATGTCTGTTTAATTACATTTATTCAGGCTCGTATTTTGTTTGAGTAGCGATTCTGTGTAAGAAGATCGTTTTCTTTAACTTTGTTCCACTGTGCTCGGGCCGGGCCTGTGAATTTAATAACACAATTTACAGTGTGAGATGTGAACGCCATATGAAAACACAGCGCCAATGGCTTCCAGATGTCCACACAAATGCTGCTTTTCCCCAGAGATTCTCCCCTCACAATATGATAGCAATTAGGTCACAAAATTATATGGAAGCTGCTGGAGAAATTGTATGCTGGTGCATTAAAAAGTGACCCATGCTTTTAACAGACAGCTGGTAAATGGCAGCAGAGCAATGCCCTTAAACACTCATAGCACTTGAGTTCAGGACTGCAGGGAGAGCGGAGAGGAAGGGAGAGGAAGGGAGAGGAAGGGAGAGGAAGGGAGAGGAAGTGAGAGGAAGGGAGAGGGAGGGAGAGGAAGGGAGAGGAAGGGAGAGGAAGGGAGAGGGAGGGAGAGGGAGGGAGATGATGGGAGAGGAAGTGAGAGGAAGGGAGAGGAAGGGAGAGGGAGGGAGAGGAAGGGAGAGGAAGGGAGAGGGAGGGAGAGGAAGTGAAAGGAAGGGAGAGGAAGGGAGAGGAAGTGAAAGGAAGGGAGAGGAAGTGAAAGGAAGGGAGAGGAAGGGAGAGGAAGGGAGAGGGAGGGAGAGGAAGGGAGAGGAAGGGAGCGGGAGGGAGAGGAAGTGAAAGGAAGGGAGAGGAAGGGAGAGGAAGGGAGAGCAGAGAGGAAGAGGCCACAATGAAGCAGCTTGCTGCAACAGCACAGCTACAGGCCACACTGTAGTCTTACCTCAATCAAAACTCTGCTTTGCAGTTGACAAAAAAACAATATTTTAATCTTTAATCATGAATGGAGAAATTCAAAATAATTAGTGGAATATGTCATTGCCCGAAAGTTTGGGTAAGAGTCTAATCAATGAAAATTCATTTGTTATGTGTATTTTTACAATAAATCCCACAGTGCAGTAAACATCGTGTTCATTGTAGCAATGCCATGTCACTGGTCCAAGGTCACTGCCCATTGCGCTCAGCTGGCCCGCGTAGAACCGGGAGCCGGACCCCTCACTCCTCCGCACACCCCAGCATGGTGAGCCTCACTCCTCCGCACACCCCAGCACGGTGAGCCTCACTCCTCCGCACACCCCAGCACGGTGAACCTCACTCCTCCGCACACCCCAGCACGGTGAGCCTCACTCCCCCGCACACCCCAGCACGGTGAGCCTCACTCCTCCGCACACCCCAGCCTCACTCCCCCGCACACCCCAGCACAGTGAGCCTCACTCCCCCGCACACCCCAGCACGGTGAGCCTCACTCCTCCGCACACCCCAGCACAGTGAGCCTCACTCCCCCGCACACCCCAGCACGGTGAGCCTCACTCCTCCGCACACCCCAGCCTCACTCCTCCGCACACCCCAGCACGGTGAGCCTCACTCCCCCGCACACCCCAGCACGGTGAGCCTCACTCCTCCGCACACCCCAGCACAGTGAGCCTCACTCCCCCGCACACCCCAGCACGGTGAGCCTCACTCCTCCGCACACCCCAGCCTCACTCCTCCGCACACCCCAGCACAGTGAGCCTCACTCCCCCGCCCTCCGCACACCCCAGCACAGTGAGCCTCACTCCTCCGCACACCCCAGCACAGTGAGCCTCACTCCTCCGCACACCCCAGCACGGTGAGCCTCACTCCCCCGCCCTCCGCACACCCCAGCACGGTGAGCCTCACTCCTCCGCACACCCCAGCACAGTGAGCCTCACTCCCCCTCACTCACAGCCTCACTTGGAACAGAGGGATATTGTCCTGCCTCTGTTTTCTGGGAGAATAGAATTTTGCTTTGACTTCATTTCCACTTTGGTCAGGATAATGACAGTGTAAGATTCCGGAAGGCATAGAGAGAGGCCATGCATGAGTCCTTGCCCACACACCTATACATGGAATGGACTCAGTTTTTGGGTGGTCCAGCATAAATCCATCACTGATGCATAACTCTAGCAACCGCATGGGTCATTCCTGGCAGTCTCCACACCCAAGTATAAACAGGCAATCAGTTTTAAGTCCAGGATTGTTCAGAAGCCTTTTTTAGCTTTTCAAGAGCAGTTGAATACTGCACTAATACTTGAAAAGAAACATTGGGGGGAGGTCTATATGTTTGAATAAAATTTACCTTTGTGTGGTCTCTTATAACCTTGAAAATACAACCCTCACATTGCTTTTTAATAATTGTTGCTTAAGGAAGTTGTATTTTTCAAATTACTTTGATACAATTACAGTATTTTATATATTGTATTTGTAATATAATTATATATTGTTGGTTTGGCCTTGATCTTTTTTTTTATAAATCATACAAACATCTGGTTGAATTTGCAGTTGTGTAATTACCTCTGACTCCAGATGTCTGTTCAGGCAACTTCAAAGTGGACACCATTAAAGGATCTGGCAGCTGAAGGCCAGCCACGCCTGAGGGGACAGTCGCTTTGCTTATGACAGTAAAAGAAAGAATCTGTATCGGGGCTAAACATCCTGGAATTTATGCAGCACTCAGTGCAGTTTCCCTTCTGCAGTGGGTGAATAAAGTTTATAACTAATACAGTCATTTAGCTCATGTGGGGAGTGGAGTGGAGCCAGGGGCAGGGTATTTCAGTTATATCGGCATTTTTCCATATGCTATGCTGTTCCATGAAAATGCATCCTCAGGGAACACATTAATCATTAGGAATGGACAGTATTGCTTGTGAGCCCCTTAAAAAATGGAAGGAGTCAGAAAGAGCTCCAGTTATTCTATGTCATGTTTCATGCTGTTCCAATACATAAAAGGCCAAATTCCCTCACTCCCTACTCTCCTGCTGTCAGAAATCCTGAGAGAAAATCATTTATATGTATTTTGGCTCTAATGTTTCGATTCTGCAAAGCATTAGTTTTCTGTGGATAAAACCCCTCATGTTGCTTTATAAAGCTCTGCTCTACGGTATGTGTCAAAGGTCTTGATTAGTGGCTTTTTTGCTTGCATGGGAGTGTGTGAGTATCAGGATTATATATACATGTTTTATACAGCTAGGTAAGTTGCTAAATAATAAAAAATCACCACCAGGACCAGATAGCTAGCAAGCTGTGTACGTATCTCTGCTAGCTGGCTATCAGTGACATGCCTGTCGCTGGATAGTGATTTCATGGCAAGATTTTTATTTTATTTGCCTTTGCCTCTGAAGTGGCAGGAAGCCTGTGGAACAGCGTTCAGTGAATCTGAAGCAGATGTTTCAGCGTCATCACTGCAGACATGGCTGGTTTTACTGCCAGACCCACCTACATAACTCCAAAATGTGTTCAGACCCACCTACACGACTCCAAAATGTGTTCTCCAAAAGGAGAGACAGCCTGGCAGTGAGATGACTACAGCTGTCTGCTGGAATCTGTAGTTTTTCCAACCACACTGATTGACCCTTGATGACCTACACACAGGTTAATCAGGTCCAATCAGGTGAACCAAAGCCAAATCCAATTCTCTGCTTTGTAAATGAGAATGTCACTCACTGCATTGGCCAGTTGTGACCCTAGTAACTGTCATGGCTAAATCCATGGGCCCCTCTCTGATCTTTGGGGTCTCTGGGGGTGCAGTTGGTTGTGAGCATTATACTGTTCCCCTAATGTTACTCATGCTGTCCCTCAGCAATATCACACACAGCATGGATATATTTCAAATCAAACACAGTACATTCACCAGAGAGGGGTTTCTGGGAGGATTTAACCTCACATCCTCTGAGCCAATTACCAGTGCGTTCCTGCAGGCAGCGTGAAAACGGTGGGAATAACACAGAGCCGCTGCACACAGTCAGCCACACAGTCAGAGTCAGTCCTGCCACACAGGCTGAGTCAGTCCTGCCACACAGTCAGAGTCAGTCCTGCCACACAGTCAGAGTCAGTCCTGCCACACAGTCAGAGTCAGTCCTGCCACACAGGCTGAGTCAGTCCTGCCACACAGTCAGAGTCAGTCCTGCCACACAGGCTGAGTCAGTCCTGCCACACAGGCTGAGTCAGTCCTGCCACACAGTCAGAGTCAGTCCTGCCACACAGGCTGAGTCAGTCCTGCCACACAGTCAGAGTCAGTCCTGCCACACAGTCAGAGTCAGTCCTGCCACACAGTCAGAGTCAGTCCTGCCACACAGGCTGAGTCAGTCCTGCCACACAGTCAGAGTCAGTCCTGCCACACAGGCTGAGTCAGTCCTGCCACACAGGCTGAGTCAGTCCTGCCACACAGTCAGAGTCAGTCCTGCCACACAGGCTGAGTCAGTCCTGCCACACAGGCTGAGTCAGTCCTGCCACACAGGCTGAGTCAGTCCTGCCACACAGGCTGAGTCAGTCCTGCCACACAGGCTGAGTCAGTCCTGCCACACAGGCTGAGTTACAGGCCTGATGCTGCTGGGCTCACATGCGCCGCATAGCTGCAGAGGGACACGCGTGTGCAGGGGGACAGAGGGACACGCGTGTGCAGGAGGACAGAGCTACACACACAGGGACACGCGTGTGCAGGGGGACAGAGGGACACGCGTGTGCAGGGGGACAGAGTTACACACACAGGGACACGCGTGTGCAGGGGGACAGAGGGACACGCGTGTGCAGGGGGACAGAGCTACACACAGAGGGACACGCGTGTGCAGGGGGACAGAGCTACACACAGAGGGACACGCGTGTGCAGGGGGACAGAGGGACACGCGTGTGCAGGGGGACAGAGCTACACACACAGGGACACGCGTGTGCAGGGGGACAGAGCTACACACACAGGGACACGCGTGTGCAGGGGGACAGAGCTACACACACAGGGACACGCGTGTGCAGGGGGACAGAGCTACACACAGAGGGACACGCGTGTGCAGGGGGACAGAGGGACACGCGTGTGCAGGGGGACAGAGTTACACACACAGGGACACGCGTGTGCAGGGGGACAGAGGGACACGCGTGTGCAGGGGGACAGAGCTACACACAGAGGAACACGCGTGTGCAGGGGGACAGAACTACACACAGAGGGACACGCGTGTGCAGGGGGACAGAGGGACACGCGTGTGCAGGGGGACAGAGCTACACACAGAGGGACACGCGTGTGCAGGGGGACAGAGCTACACACAGAGGGACACGCGTGTGCAGGGGGACAGAGGGACACGCGTGTGCAGGGGGACAGAGTTACACACACAGGGACACGCGTGTGCAGGGGGACAGAGCTACACACACAGGGACACGCGTGTGCAGGGGGACAGAGTTACACACACAGGGACACGCGTGTGCAGGGGGACAGAGCTACACACACAGGGACACGCGTGTGCAGGGGGACAGAGCTACACACACAGGGACACGCATGTGCAGGGGGACAGAGTTACACACACAGGGACACGCGTGTGCAGGGGGACAGAGTTACACACACAGGGACAGACAGGGACCCTGTGACACAGCGCTTTCTTCCTGCAGTATTTTTCGCTGCTGCCTATGTCTGTGGGACTGTACTCACTCTGACCAACAGGCAGTGTTGTACATGCACAAAAGAGCGCGTTCATTGAACATGCTCATTTTTCGGTGAACTTGAACGCATCCATTTGCAACTAAAGAATGTGAACTTGAGCTCGTTCAGTTTTGCGCGAGATTCGGAATCCTTGGGTGTGTTAAAGTTACTGCTTGATGAATAAACACGGACAGTGTTATACCATACTTGAGATGTTTTTCTTAGTGCAACTCATCAGATAGACAGTTCAACAGCTCGCAACCAACTGCCCATATCCTGCATAACAATCACTGCGCATGTAGATGTACACATAAAATAGTCCCTGGAGCAGCTCATTTAAAAAATGGAAGAAATGAACTGGGACTGTGAACTTGTTCAAAATTCAAAATTGTAAACTATGAACGTGAACTTGTTCATTTTAATCTGTGTGAACTGAACTTTGAACTAGCTCTTGTGAAGTGTGTACTTGCACAACACTGCCAACAGGAATCACACGGTCATCCTGTCCTGTAAAGCTCAGAATAGTGTGTGTTCCTGGGAGTTAGCTGAAGAAGATCCTCTCCAGAGAACTTGCTTCCAGAGCCTGGATCAGTCTCCGTGATGGCAATCTGATGTGATGGAGGGTCACTGCACTACACAATCTGTCTGTTCCAGATGACTTGTGATTGTGCAGTTAAATTATAATCACCTTCTGTTGGAATGTGTGTTTTAAAGGTAAATTTTTTAGCTTCATATAGAAGTGCTGCAAGTTTTAGCCTCCTGAGTCTTACCTTGTCTCTCCTCCCCCCCTCCCCCCCCCCCCCCCGGGAGTGTGAGCGCGTGTGTGTGTGTGTGTGTATGAAATCCGAGTGATCTGTGACATGTAATTAAGATGTACATTAGAACTGAAAAATGAAGTCATTCCTGGAGTGTTTTGTTAAGGTTGCATTAGGTCTCAAGATCCTCAGTCCTAAATATTGAAACAGAGCCTCATTTTATATGAAAATAGATACATAATGTTATTCAATGCCTTTCAAGAGCAGCATATGTCTCCCTCTGGTGGTCAGTCTTAGTAAATACATAACTCATGACCTAATGCCTGAAAACAATGTGAGCTGTAGGAACAGGGACGGAGGTGATGGAACTAACTGAAACTGAACAGATGATAGGGCTGCTTTGATATGTCTTTCTTCGCTGTCTTCGCCATGAGGTGGATTCTGCAGTATTTTCAGCTGCAGGAGCAGAGACACTGCAGGAGGGATGGGAGGAGAAAGGCTGAATCTGTGTGATTTGCAGAAGGGGGCGCCACAGCGCGCCGGCAACAGCAATAAACTGCTTTGCTTGTTTCAGCGGAGAGACATTTTTATTTAACATTCACCCCAGAGTCTGAGAGCGGTCTGTGTGCGGAGGATGACTGTAACTCTTCCTCTGGATTTCACTCTAATCTGCTGACACCTGCTTTCTGACAGAGTAGCTGCCTAGCTAAGGAATCAGGAGTTTTTCAGATTTTACAGTTTTATCGCCCAGGGTCATGGCAATAATTAGGAAATTGTGCATGAAAGTAGGAGAGTTTACATTCAAGGCCCAGCTGTGCTGATCCAGCAAGTCCTGTCAGCAGGATGCTGAATCTGAGAAGCGCTGTGATTGGCCGGCTGTATAAAATAAAATATTTGGCATGAATTTGTCCTGGATCAGAAAATTGATAATAATAGTTATTCAACACAAGCGGAAAAGGTAAATGCTAATTATATCAATTAGAAAAGATGCCTTCTGTTATTACTTTTCCATGAGGTAATAAATGTGT
The DNA here is from genome assembly GCF_013368585.1 of Megalops cyprinoides. Taxonomy (NCBI): domain Eukaryota; kingdom Metazoa; phylum Chordata; class Actinopteri; order Elopiformes; family Megalopidae; genus Megalops; species Megalops cyprinoides. Next base: position 28,550,199 of record NC_050602.1, read on the forward strand.
CCATAAGCTGCAATATTCCTAATAACAAGACACTTTAATGTTCAGAATTACCATGGGAGCAGGCAATGTCTAAGCAATAACAGGGTATGTAATTTCTACCACAACTAATGACATATGACAGATCACACTCATAAGAGACAAAATATGATATTGGAATAGCAAATTTATGATATTTTCAGGCAGACGGTCCCAGATTTCGAGTTCCAGGTGCATTTTTGCAGTGCAGAGAGAGCACTCTCAGAGAGAGAGTGCTTATGGACAGACATGAAAAAGGTGAGTGGAGAGCGTGTTCAGGGCTACACATCAGAGAAGGGAGAGTTGCGCATCATGTCTGTATGTGTGAGGTGGCAGACGCGCGGATGCCTGTGTGGGTGTGGCAGTCCTGCTTTCCTAACTGAATTTCCCGAAGGCCACCCGGGGCCCCAGGCGGGGTGGGCGTGGCTCTCGCCCGTCGCTGATGACCCAGATGGCAGGCGCGCAGCTGCTGCCCTCCATCACCACCTTGATTTGCTCGGCGCGGGCCAGCTCCTCCAGCTCCGGGCTCGTCTCCGGACACCAGTCGGCACTGAACTTGTCTTTGGCTTCACACAGGTTCACCTTCACCTCCTCCGGCTGCTCCCCGAACAGCCAGTCTGCAGACAGAGGGAGCACACACGTTCCCCACAAGTTTATTTCAGTTCATTCTGCTCCATTTTATGCCCTTACATGTTTGTATCTAATATATTCTGCCCAATTAGAGGCTTTGAATTCTGCATCTCGCATTCTGTTGCGTCTCATTGTAAACTGTTTTAAATAGAGAGTCAAGCTCACCTGTCCTCAGTTTCATCAACAGTAGTGGAAAGGTAACTGCTGATAATAATTGTATAGTTGACAGTGGGCAGGTGTAGAGTGGACAGTGAGTACAGTAATATATTTGCTGAAATAGGCCCTGAAATCCTCTCAGGTGTGGTCTTGAAGGGCTGCATCTCTCTTCAGACCAGTAACACTCAGAAATGATGAATGCCTTCATCATTAAACTGATGATGATTAAAGTCAGGTCTTTGGCAGTAACAGAAGCCTGCAGACACTGTGGCCCTTTGGCCCTCTGTGTGTGTGTCTGTTCAACACCCTAGAGGGACCCCCCCGCCCCCGCGCCCCCGCGCCCCCGCGCCCCCGCGCCCCCGCACCCCCGCACCCTTGGCCTACCTGCCAGGTCATGGAAGAGGTCCTTGATGAGGTGGCCAATGATGGCGTACAGCACCATGAGCACGATGAGCGTGGCCAGCAGCAGGTAGAGGACATGCAGGGGCAGGTGGATGGCGTCACGGGCTGGGGGGATGTAGCTCTTGAAAAAAACCTCCTCCTTTGGCTGTGCAGCGTCCAGCCCGCTCTCCATGGCGACGGTTTGCTGCGCCGCTCTCTGCCGTGCCTCCCGTGGGCTCCGCCTCACCTCCGCACGGTGTATGTGAGAGCGTTTCCCTCCCTCCTGTCCTCTGACACACAGCTCCGCGCTGCTGGGGGGAGGCTGTGGTGCCACTCCCCAGACGAGGCCAGATTAGGCAGCGTGTGATAGGGGGGATTTGCTGAGGTCATTGTCCTGAGCTGGATTTGGCTTTTAGGACAGGGCAGGTGGGGTTCTGAGTATCCCCCCCAGGCCAGGAGAAAGAGAGTGAGACTCAGCACACTGCTTCAGTGTAAATATTACAGGTCTTCTCAATAGCTAATCCAGTATCACAGTTTCCGGTGTTGGTTACTCTTGGTCTCTGAATCAGTGTTGCCATTATTCTTGGTCAGTAGTGCTTCTGTGCAGTCATGATCATTTTCTGTATTTTTTGGTAAAAATATTCCTAGTTGAAAATTAATTTTTAAAATCACACCAACACATTCTTTTTCTATTTGCTCCAGATAAATATGAAAATACAAGGTACAGATTTGAAAATGCCCATCTGTTGTGCTGTACTCTGCCTCACTTGTAAGTCGCTTTGGATAAAAATGTCTGCCAAATGAATAAATGTAAATGTAAATCTGTCTTTTGTCCAAAACAAAAGGCTTTACTTATGAAATAACTGGTAAAGACATTACATTATTGTGCTTGTTGGTCCATCTAAACCTATTTCTATGGTAATGAAAAGTTTTTGAGGGGGAGTCCTTGTCACCTCTCATGTAAGTATTCTGATTTACACATGGCAAGCGGACTCCGCCTCCTGTCCTTCCCCATCTATATCCGCATAATGTGTACAAGTCAACTAACTGGGAGCTCTTCCACAAGAATTCTCCCAACACAGATTTTTACAACGGTGATAAAGAAAGATCATAGTCATGTCATTTACAAACAGAAACAAAAGATTTTTAAGGTTGCAGTGTTGGGAATCTTTTTGATATTGTAGTTTAGCACTGAAGGATTAACACTCATTACAGATAAACAGGATGTGCCAAAGTCCAGACAATGACAACTGACTCATATAATCCTTGTTATTGTCCTTAGACCTGACAGTCATCATGCGCTGATCACTGCCACTGTCTGCTGCCTCTGCAGAGCAGGCAATAGCAGTGAGAGGAATGAATGCATGAATCCAGTGCAATAAATACAGTTTCAGTCATTTCTTTATTGGCAAGAGGATAACCTCCAGGTCATCTGCTGCAAGCACTCAGATACATATAGCTCTAATACACTTTACAACAATCTTCAATGTTCAAAGTCTGTATGTCCATATTCTTCAGCTAATTAACACACACACCTTTGTACACTACAGGTTTACAGCAGAATTATGAGAGTGCTCCACAGACATCGTATGTTTCCAAAAATTTTACATTTTTTCAAAAGCTAAATTTGAACAGTGTCAGCTGGTAAAAGAGAATGGAAGAAGGTTGAAATCTCAGGGAACACTGGTGTTACAGAAATGAACCTACACCAGGCCACTGTGTGCGTATCAGCAAACAGATGATCACTACCTGAAGAGCTGCAAAGTCTGCCCGTGGCTGCAGACATCAGTGTATAAAATAAGATCCACATGGTGGCTTTTGTTAGATGTATTATACTGTTTATAAATGCAAATAAAAATAAAAAATAATTCAGGTCAAACACTTGACACATGAAGTCATCCCTATGAATTTTCTGTATGGTAAAATTAGGTGGCTGTTCTCTAGGGCAGTGTACAGTCCTGTTTTGAGGGTGAGAATTTCGTAGAGATTTGTGCTGTGTAAATAGCTGGGGGATTACGGTAATGTGGGTAAGAGGGGAGTAGAGGGAGGGGTAGTGGGAGGGCAGGCAAGGTAACTGAAGGTTTTGTGGTGGTGATGAAGGGCACCCGGTGCTGGCTGGGTGTGGCTGTTGCTATAGCGCTGTGTGGCTGTTGCTATGGCGCTGTGTGGCAGGGGAGCAGGGGGGTGGAGGCTCTCTGCTGTGGCCTCTCTGCCTGCATCTGCACTGCCTCCCCCTCCCTGTCCTCGCTGAGGCTGTCCGTCATCCTCTCCTCCACCGCTCCACGCTCCCCTCCAAGGCCACAGCCACCATCCTCTTCATCAGTTTGGGGGCCGAGAACCCAGTCTGTGCAAAGAGAGAGGGAGAGAAAGTCTCAGGGACCAGCATGCTGGAAGCTTCCCACAGTGTTACCACACAGACACGAACACCTGGAAATGTTCACATGTTCACACCCACATATTCATACAGTTTACTTCATATGCAGACAAGTGGCAGGGCTCCAAGATCACATGGTGAGGATGATGCAGGCAGAGGTCAGAGGTCAGGCTTGTTGGCACATTAGCACACACAGCACAGGGAGTCCATGAGGAGCAGCATGATGCAGGACTGGGACTCCAATCGCATGTCACACATGTTACCTGCCAGGTCATGGATCAGGTCCTTGATCAGGTGACCCACAATGGCATAGGTTGCCACAACAACAAGAACCGCGCCCACGAGAACGTAGAGCACATGACGGGGCAGAGTGAGGGCGTCACGGGGTGGGGGGCTGTAATCCAGAAAGTACACCCCATCACCCTCTTCCTCAGGGACCTGCAGGAGCCGTCGGGGGTCATAGGTCATCTGAGAGTTGTTCCTGGACACGCCACTCCCCACAGAATGCTGTGCTTTCAGTGCGGGGGGGGCCATGGCACCCCGCTGCTGCAGGTGCGTGGGGGGGGGGTGCAGACAGGAAGATGCAAACACATTTACACAACCTTCCCTTTCCCAAGGGAAAACATGGCGATGAACACAATGAAACATGCAACAAAAAGATTAACTGTGTAGGTGTTGTTTAAACCTTCCTCTCGAATCTTTGTTTGGAACATAACAACAATACTATTACTACTACTACTAATAATAATAATAGTAATAATTATAATAATATTACAAATAGTTATTATTATTATTATTTATTAATGTTGTTTTATTATTATTCATGCTTAATGTGCATTCTTGGTTTATTTTCCTTGGAAAAGCAGTCTTTTGTGATTGTTGTAGTAGGTCAGCAGGGTCAGCAGGGACGTCTAATAGGATTTGCAGGAAATGGGCCACGACTGAGCCTCCGTCTGCCAGGACCTGAGGGACACAGAGTGCCTCACAAAGAAGCTTATGGGCTTATTCCTCTGTCACTCCTCACTGTCTGCGCCACCAGCTCCGCTTTCTGTGCCCAGGTGTTTTCAGGCTGCTTGAGAAACGAAGTGAAAGCGGTGGGAGATGAAACAGGATTCGTGTGCAGGAAGAATGATGTCAGAAAGAGAGTGATGTGCAGACAGGTGTGCAGGAAGGGGAAAGGGTGTGCAAACCCAGAGGTCGGGCTTCTCCCGAAAGCCAGTGTGCGATTTGGGTGACACTGGTGAGACTTAAAGCTTTGCTCCACGTCTACACACAGATGGAAGAAGAAGAATACCAAACAGCCATGTCTCCCCCCAGCATGGCAGACACTCACACTGTGGAAGAGTTTGGAATGAACAAGACAGGGCTTCAGTTAGGAGTCCAGAGCCTTTTCTCAGCTCACTGGCATGAAGTAAGAATGAGAGAAACAAATCGATAAAATCAGTAAAACAATATTGTACGAACAACTTTCATACCTGTGAAAGCATGCACAATATGGACAAATTAGTAAGTTCGTGCTCTATCCGGTTCTTTCTGTGCGGAGTCAGGCTCATGTGCAGAGCAGAACTGCACTCTTACATCACAGACTCAGTCCTCCCCAACAACAGGCTGGCCGCACCCTCAGCAAGCGGCGCAACAGGGTGTCTGTTCAGTCTCAGATCACCACATGAGCACAAACCCCCATTCCTCCCGCTACGCTGCTGCTTGTGCCCTGCCTGTACATTAAATAGGCATTTTAAACAGCAAAACTCTGCTTGAACTCGAAAAAAACAGGACGTTTTTAGACACTAATGGATGTCCTCTACCACAGATCAAAACCCAAACTATGATTAGCTAGAAGAAGGCTGGGAAGTAAAAACAGAGAATATTCAAAGTAAATGCTAACATTTGTTTCTTAATGAAAAGTTAAGATAATTACAAAGCCAAATGACACCTCAAATGTAGCTTTCCTTTCCATTTCAATTTTGTTGGAAAGGAAATGGAATGATTTTGAATGTCATTGCAATGCCAGTCTTACCTTTTCGTTTGATATAAGGTATTCCACACGCGAGAGCCCAGAAACAACTCCTCGGGTTTATCTCAGGCTGGTAATGGCACTGGCAGACAATAGTAACGAATTTCTCACGTTTGGCTGAGGTAACAAAACCTCTCTAAAAAGCATTAAAAAAAACAATGCAGCAAAGATTTTTGCTTAGAAATGTGTCAGCTGAGCTGCACTGAAGCTACTCCTCTTCATCCTTTATCCTCATAATCTCTGAAAAGATGAAGGTCCAGAACATGATGATCATGCTGCAGTTGATGAAGGTGATGCCCATCATTATGGGATGCAGCATGGTGGCGGCGTTCGCGGTAATGGATTGGTAGCGTGGCGGGTCCTTGCGCGTGGCTGTCAGCGGCAGCGCTGCATCTGTCCACTGTGCTCTGCTGGGAAGGACGACCTGCACCCAAATCCATATTCCCTCCACACTAATCCTGCAGTGTGTCATCGCTGCGAGCGCCGTGACTCACACAGCGCTCAGGAGCCCCACACACACATATCTGCTGGAACGATTTTCTCAGAAGCCAGAAAAGGCTAGAGAAGAGGTGCAGTCACTGACTGACACATGTATCTACTGTACCGGACTTACTGGAGGGCAAACCTCCCAATGCTGCGTGGCATTCTGAAGTTATGAGTCGTTTTGCCCCATTAGGCCTTTTATTGTTGGTTTTTAAAGCAGCCTTAGCTGTAGCAATAGAATAGCAATTCATATCATTATCTGGTCATGTGGTTTGAGCTTGATACTGAATGTTCTGTCTGATGTAAATCTAATGAGAGGAAAAAATAACTGCTTACCTTCAAGGTTAGAACCCCAGCAGCCTCAGAAACTTCCGGCTGTATCCCTCAGATTTCCCCTGTGTGTCCGGAGAGAAGGGCCGTGCTGAAAGGCTGTTTCCAGCTTCTTCAGTGCATGCAGTCACACTGCTGTATCCTACGAGAGGGAAAACGCATCATCAAAGCAAATCAGAAAGCCGCTGTTTTCATCCCAGTAGTGTGTGAGATTTAAGCCCCACCCCTGCTCACACATCTCTAATGGTGCCCAGCAGCTCACGCGGGTCTCTGGGACAAAAGAATAATGAAAATTCATGCTTTCTTGAGAAGTCTGCATTTTGTTCCAGTATTAGTATGTAAATGAAGTCAACATTGCTAACATTTAATTAGCCAGTCTTTTTCCATATTTTTGCTGAAAACAAATAATGAGAGCAAGAACATCTCTACTCAGGACAGAACACAGGCTGCTACAGTACCTGCACTGTGGGTCCATGGGCTTCTCAGCTGAAGCTGTGGGAATGGGGGGGGGGGGGCAGCTGAACGGAACCCAGAGAGATGAGAACTGCCCCCCAGTGAAAACTGTTTACAACAACACTACAAGCTACCTAATTCTAACTGGTTTGGAGTTTGTCTATGGCTGGTTAGGCTGGGTTTGCTGGCTCTTTGGGTTCCACGTCTCCCACTTTCAGGAACGTTTCTGCTAAGATGAAGACCCAGTAGATGATGGTCATGGAGGTGTTGATGGAGACGATGCCGACCATGATTGGGTGCAGCATGGCGTCAGTGACTGCACGGGGTTCCTTTCTCCAGGGGTCAAGCACTCCTCTGTCCTGGCTGAGAGTGAGACAGTGGTTCCTCTGCCTCTGTGCTGCTATGCCTCTCTCCCTGCCCTTACCACAGTGACCCAGCTCTTAAATAGCCCCTCCCAAAAGCTAATCCTGCAGGCTGTCTGCATCCTTAATGCTGCACTGTCTGCCCTCACCCTGCTGTCTGAGGTAGAACCTGTGCTGCTGCCCAGTTTATGTATCCATATCTACTGTACATTTCAGCCATCAGTTACATTATTCAGCCATTATTCACAAAGCAAAAGCGTATCAGCCAAACTTTTTCAAAACAGGAGGTAATAGCACATCACAGAGACACCCCCCTCATCATGAACACCCGGGCCCCCCCCCTCTTTGCAGTCCCCTCCCCTCTACTCATCCTGGCTATTAGAGGCAGCAAAATGAGACACTGTGTTTGTGTGTATTATACCATGGGGGGAATCCCCATCTTTGCTGTGGGGCTCATCCACACTGCACAAGCGATGAAAAAAGACACAGCCGCTGCCTCTAATCTCTGCACGCATATGGATCTCATCCTTACCTGCCTGACCCTCAGTGCATATGTCAGACTCCTCAAAACATCAGAGTCCCATCCACCTACAGTTACTGCCGTTTCCTGCCCTCACACAAACTCCTCCCCTCGGGGCAAAATGCCCCTTTTGGTGTCGCTGTAGCAAAAGACTGAAACTAAAGGACAAACTTGTATGTTTTCATAATATTTGTTTAATTTCCAATGACACCAATTTTGAGACGTCAGATGCTTGTGTTAGCGTGCTAACTGGGTTGCCAGCTATATCACAACCTATTTTGAAGTGCTGGGTGACAGGTTAGGAGGCCTGCGTTAGTCAACATACCAGGCCAATCAGTTTTAAAATCAAAAATTTTACAAATGCATTTTGCAGGTTAATTGGGCTTATTGCTATTTTAGTAATATTCTTATGGATTTGATTTATCTGGTAGCAAGGTAACCAAACAATTTTTCAGTTTTGCTGGCTAAAACAGCAAATCAGCATACAACCTTTTTACGGTGTAGGCACATTCTGACCTTGTCCTGCATCAGAATAAAATACGCTGACAAAACAATGGAGTTTGGGGTCTAGGGTGGTCAGTCTGGTCTTACATCTATTAACAGTGCAGAAAGTGCTGTTAATGAGCTTTGTTAATGTTTTTAACTTGTAGATAATGTACAAGAACAATTTTAAAAAGCTGATGCAAACCACACAACAGTAGCATGTTGTGCAACCAATCCCATATGTGCTCAGTTTTTTTTGGTTGTTTTGACTCTGTACTTCAGCACATTGTATTTGAAATAGTATTATTTGGATAGAGGTAGTAGGAAGTATTTAGACAGATTAACAGCATAGCTTTATAAAGTGGTCGTGTTTAGCCCTTAGCTGCATATGTTTTGCATGCAATGACTGCCTGAAGCCTGTGACGCACAGACATCAGCAGAGGCAGGGTATCTCCCCCGACGATGCTCTGCCAGGCCTGTACTGCAGCCTCAGTTCCTGCTTGTGTTTGAGGGCTTTTTGCCCTCAGTCTTGCTTCAGCATGTAAAATGCAAGGTCAGTCAGACTCAGACATTTTTCAGCTTTTAGGATTCACACTTACACACCCGTATACCTCTTAAAATGGGCAGTACAAAACTTCCCACGGTGAATTAAGGCTGTACTGAAAAACCACACCTCCCTGCTCAGAACCTGGTTACCAATTAAGTTTTTCACTGAGTTATTAGTGAGTTATTACAGAAAGCAGTTGCAAGACACTCACTTTAATTATTAAAGCTAAGCAAATACTTGAGATAAATCAGTTGTGGAACTGAGATTAGCTTTTTCAATACTTTTGTAAGATGGCATAATTTAGAAATGTCAGTATGAAAACTTTAGGTTTTATGCTGAAGCAGCCTACACTTATTCTAACTGTTCTGGGACAGTTGCATCAGGCCTCTCATGACACTGTGCTCTTTTGATGTTTGCAGCTGTGTTCTGTGACTAAATGGACATGCTGCAAGACAGCATTAACTGAAGCACACCCTAATCACTACTGAGAGTGAGCCCGTATTCGCTGCACTGGAAACATGTCCTGCAGTACAGCTGCCGGGACCTGTTTATGAGGTAAAAATAAGGCAACAAGAGCCGCTGCAGGAATGGATTAGGGCTCCAGTCTGACAGCCTGTCGCACCTCCCGTGCAGCAGCGACCATGGCACCATGAGTTGCAGTGTAGCGAGACAGAGCAGCACCGTAACGCCTCGCGCTCCAGCCGTCAAACAGCCTGGTGATCCAGGTGTGACTCCTGTAATGCCACTGGGCCAAGCCGACAAGCCGATAGACAAGCCGAGCCCGACACAGAGGCTGAGCCTGACACAGAGGAGCCGAGCCTGACACAGAGGAGCCGAGCCCGACACAGAGGCTGAGCCTGACACAGAGGCTGAGCCTGACACAGAGGAGCCGAGCCCGACACAGAGGAGCCCGACACAGAGGAGCCGAGCCTGACACAGAGGCTGAGCCTGACACAGAGGAGCCGAGCCTGACACAGAGGAGCCGAGCCTGACACAGAGGAGCCGAGCCCGACACAGAGGCTGAGCCTGACACAGAGGCTGAGCCTGACACAGAGGAGCCGAGCCCGACACAGAGGAGCCCGACACAGAGGAGCCGAGCCTGACACAGAGGCTGAGCCTGACACAGAGGAGCCGAGCCTGACACAGAGGAGCCGAGCCCGACACAGAGGCTGAGCCTGACACAGAGGAGCCGAGCCTGACACAGAGGAGCCGAGCCTGACACAGAGGAGCCGAGCCTGACACAGAGGAGCCGAGCCCGACACAGAGGAGCCGAGCCCGACACAGAGGCTGAGCCTGACACAGAGGAGCCGAGCCCGACACAGAGGAGCCGAGCCCGACACAGAGGAGCCGAGCCTGACACAGAGGCTGAGCCTGACACAGAGGAGCCGAGCCTGACACAGAGGCTGAGCCTGACACAGAGGAGCCGAGCCTGACACAGAGGCTGAGCCTGACACAGAGGCTGAGCCTGACACAGAGGCTGAGCCTGACACAGAGGAGCCGAGCGCCTGCAGTTCTACAGCCAGTGCAGGGAGCTGGGCCCTTCCCGGGCTCTGAGTGGCTGGGGAAGTTTACATTCAGAGACCACCCCCCACAGCACAGAGACCACCCCCCACAGCACAGAGACTGCTACAGCACAGTGACTGCCCCCATAGCACAGAGACCACCCCCACAGCAGAGACTGCTACAGCACAGTGACTGCCCCCATAGCACAGAGACCACCCCCACAGCAGAGACTGCTACAGCACAGTGACTGCCCCCCACAGCACAGACTGCTACAGCACAGAGACTGCTACAGCACAGAGACTGCCCCCACAGCACAGAGACTGCTACAGCACAGAGACTGTCCCCACAGCAGAGACTGCTACAGCACAGTGACTGCCCCCCACAGCACAGACTGCTACAGCACAGAGACTGCCCCCACAGCAGAGACTGCTACAGCACAGAGACTGCCCCCACAGCAGAGACTGCTACAGCACAGAGACTGCCCCCACAGCACAGAGACTGCTACAGCACAGTGACTGCCCCCCACAGCACAGAGACTGCTACAGCACAGAGACTTCCCCCCACAGCACAGACTGCTACAGCACAGAGACTGCCCCCCACAGCACAGAGACTGCTACAGCACAGAGACTGCCCCCACAGCACAGAGACTGCTACAGCACAGAGACTGCCCCCACAGCACAGAGACTGCTACAGCACAGAGACTGCTACAGCACAGAGACTGCCCCCACAGCACAGTGACTGCCCCCCACAGCACAGACACTGGGATGTGTGGAATACAGCCTTCAGGGACTTGCTGTTTGCTTAGTTTGTGTTAAAACAGTATTTCTTTACAGATTTGAATCTTTTTGTTTTACTGAAAGGAAGATATTGGGACCCTGCCAGTGAGTGAACTGTTGACTTATTTTGTGGTAATGTGCTTATTTAGTGGCAATATTTATGCAGTAATTTCTGTGTCAGTGGCCACCAGCATCAGCCCATACAGTGCAGCAACACACACTCATCTCTCACCCTCATATTTATACTCATATGTTCTGTAGCGAAGGGCGAGAGCAGTCACCCCACCCAGCCTCGAACCCGGGTCTATAGGGTACCAAACATGCGACTTTGACCGCGATACCAAAGAGCCAGGCTCGTTGGTATGGCAGTCAGAGCGCATAGTCAACCGTAGTGACAGCACTCTGTCACACTGCCCTTCCCTTTGGGAAGCACACTCATGCGCTTCACGCACCATGGCGTCCCTCATGCATTCTCCTGCCGTACTTCTTCCATCCCAGGGTGCCCCTCTCACCAGTGCTTCATCCATCTCTGGGGTCCCTCACACACCGGGATCAACCGAACCTGGGGGTCCCTCAAACAGCTCACACACCGGGCACACCTCCAATGGCCTCGTGGCAAGCCATCCCACTGCTAACACCATTTGTAGCGAAGGGCGAGTGCAGTCACCCCACACCCGGTTTTGAACCCGGGTCTACAGGGTACCAAACGTGCGATTTTGACCGCAACGCCAAACAGCCACACTCGTTGGTATGGCAGTCAGAGCGCATACTCAACTGTAGTGACGGCACTCCGTCACATGTTTTATTAGTATTTATTCATGATTTGTGCTTTTGTTTAAACTCTGCAGTTGCAACATTGAAAAATGAAATTAGGTGTTGCTATTTGAGTTCACTGTATTCACACTATGAACAACTGAAAAAAGCTGTAATGAACCCATGAGGCTATGAGGGAGGCATAATTCGATGTATCAGAGGATTTGCAATAATGTATTAAGACAGGAAAACAGACTGAGTTGGAGAATAATTAGTGGAAGAAGATGAGAGAGAAAGTGTAGCTGGTCCCAGTTTGGCCATGTGGCTACATATTGTTTCATCTGAATTGTGTTAATATGAGATTACATGCTTCACAAGTGCAGATGTGTAAGCAGTCAGACCTCAGGGAGGTTGTAGTTATTTCTGTAGGAAACCCAAAAAGGGACACTCTCCATGTTGTTGAAGACTGGGGTACACCACACCAACACTTATCCTGCACTGCGGCTCCTGCACCTACAGCAGACTGCCATGCCCTGAGACACAAGTACGTTATATGATAAAAAGCTTGTAACACAACACTAGCAACACGTTGCCATACTACGTTTTGCTAGGAGTTATAACAGCCAACAAACAAATCTGATACCTTCATCAATTCTCCCAGTCAGCAGGATTACTGAATCCTCTTAAATATAATCCCAAACCTAATCACTCCTCACAGGCCCAATTCTAAATCTTACACTTTAATCAGCCCAGTGGGAAAGCTGGACTAATGCTAGCTGTATATACCACAGACCGCTAACCAGCAGGTGCAGCTGAATGTTGTGTACTGCTGGAGATGATAATAATAAAACTGATATGAATGAGACAAGAAATGTGTTTTGCCCGAAATTATGTAAGTTTCAATATGCAGCGATCAGAGCAAATAAAAAACAACCTTTATTCACAAGGTCACACACCAATCACACACCAACCAAGATCCCCAGTGCCAGAGGCTTCTGATATCTGCATATCATAGCCAGCATGTACTCTACAGCACACAGGATCTTCCCTTTCCTTTAAAAGGTGAAGACAGACAGACTTACTTTTCTTATACAGGCTTCAACAACAAAAAATGCAACAAATGAAACATGGAGAACATGGAAACATTCCAGAGACAGGAGGCCATTACAGGCACTGACAGAGGAACACACTGTGATCCATACTTGCCTGTATGCGATGTCCTTGCTCAAAAAAATCCCTGATGACTATTAAGTTCAAAGATACTAGGGTAAACTCTTTGTATAAAGTGAATATTGTCATGATTCCAGAAACAAATACAAACACTTAGAGCTTTGAAGATACAGTATTTGTCCTGAATAATTTTCTCCAGTGTGTTTCCTTTCTGTGATGCAGGTTTTCCTCAGTGACTATGTCCACAACAAGGCAGAGAATCCTTCCTGCAGAATTCTGTAAATACTGACTATAGTACATAATGCTACATAGTTATTAGTAAGGTATTGCCAGACAGGAATGTGGAGGAGAGTCTGTTCAGAATGCAGAAAAATTCTGTTTCAGACTATTATGGCTATCGAGGATGGCAGTGTAGTATACTAGTGAGGACCAGGACTTGTAACCGAAAGGTTGCTGGATTGATTCCCCACTGGGGCATTGCCGCTGTACCCTTGGACAAGGTACTTACCTCAAATGGATAACAGATGTATTTCACTCTGGATAAGAGCATCTACTAAATGACAATAATGTTATGTAATCTAGATAGCCTCAATACTATCTAGTGTTACGTTAGCTAACAATTATTTCATGATTTAACCATTACTATGACTATTATAATGTATTATAGTACATACAACACTAACATCTCTACACACTGTGCACTGTGTCCATAGTAGAAAGTGAGGGTAAACAGTGTTGCACAGTGCGTGATGGGAAGTGGCACATACCGTGCTGTCCTGCTGCACATATCGCAGGGACAGAAGACCTCTTCTGTCCTCTACTGGCCATTCAAGGTCACACAAGCAGATATGTGGCATTAACAAATTAGATGAGGACACAGAAGTGCCACAGTATGTGTTCAGCCTGTGGAGCTCAGACATGTTCTGCTTTTGGTAAAGCTTAGTGGACTCAGGTGGCTCCATTTTCATGGCAATAGTACCTAACTACCTCAGTCAGGGTGAGCAGCTCTGCTGAGAGAGGAGTTTGCAGCCCTGATAGAGCTGCTTCTCTAAGCAGAGTCTTTAGTCCTGCTGCTGCTGATGCTGCTGCTCAAAGTAGTCACAAAAGAGGGAACGCACTTCCTCTGCGGCAGGGTCATCCGCTGAAGCTGGCACGGTGTCGCTGGGCTGCGGGCACTCTGATTGGCTGACGGCCTCCAGCCACTCCTCGCTGAAGATGTCTCCGTGCACCTCGCACACGTTGTGCAGGATGCAGCAGGCCAGGATCATGGTGGGCAGCAGGTCCAGGCTGCAGTCGTTGCGCTTGTGCAAACACTGCCAGCGGGCCTTCAGCCGCAGGAAGGCATTCTCGATGACGCTGCGTGCCCGGCTCAGCCGGTAGTTGAAGGCTTGTTGGCGTGGGGTGAGCTGGCCGGAGTCGGAGTAGCACTTCAGCAGCCAGCTCTGCAGGGGGTAGGCTGCATCACCCAGCAGCAGGTACCTGAGCGGCCGCCCCATGAAGCTCCTGGGAGGCTGGGGGGAGAGGCCCCCCTCGCTCGCTGTGGCCCACAGTGTGGAGTTCTGCAGGATGGTCACATCCTCGGTGCTTCCGGGAAAGCCTGCACAGACGTCCCAGAATTGACCCAGCCCGTTAACCACACCCTGCAGCACCACCGACAGCCAGCCCGCGCTGTTCCAGTAGTCAGCTGTGTTGTTGGAGGGCGCGATGATGGCGATGTGCAGGCTGTCGATAGCGCCTATGCAGTGCGGAAAGCCCCAGCGTGTGTTGAAGAGGCGCGCCGTGTCCTCCATCTCCTGCTCGCTGGGCTGCTGCAGGTACAGAGGCTTGAGCAAGGACACAATGGCGTGACACACGTCCCGCACACACTTGCAGACGGTGGAGCGGCCCACACCGAACAGCGTGCTGATGGTGCGGTACTCCACGTTGGTGGCCAGCCGCCACAGCGCAACAGCCACACGTTTCTCCAGCGGCAGCGCCAGGCGGAAGTGAGTGTCCTGCCGCGTCAGCCGCGGCTTCAGCTTGTTGCACAAGAAGAAGAATGTGTCCTTGCTCATGCGGAACTTTTCCAACCAATCACGGGGCTGGTACTCCTTCATCACCACCCGTTCCCACCAATCAGTGCTCTCAATGTTCGTCCATGCCCGTGTGCGGTAATTACAGGTGCAGCGCGTGTTGCGTGCGATTAGCATCTGGAGGAGCGGGAGAAAGGGAAGGAGTCATCGCAAAATCTGCAACCAATCACAGCTAAAACAGCTGGCCTAGCATAATTACAATGCTGCCGTGCCATAAACTCTCAGCTGTAAATAGTAATGTTCTACATCGCCTGACAAGATTAGAGAAACAATAACATTGCAGATGTTTTTTATAATAAGGATGTTCGTTACCAGGAGAACCAACCCGCAGACACCACTGTGTGATGAAGGCGGCGCACTGCTGCTTTGCTCCCATTACGGAGCTCATTTTCGCCGTCTACGTACTGATACTTTTCACGTTGCAAGTAGTACAATAGTGCATATTATCATGACCGGCAGTTACCCACTTCTTTGAACGTTAACTAGCACTCTTAGCAGTAGCTAGGTAGTGGGTAATCCAAGTTTCCCCGTTTTACCAGGACTTCAGATATCTAAAGACACGGCCGCCTCACTCAGTGCTAACATTACGTACCTATTGCTAACATTGCTGGCAAGCTGTCGTGCACAGGCAGCACAGTACAAAAACATCTCATCAAATCACGCCGATATATTTAACGTGCCATTATGAATGAAACATTCACCATCAGCATCCGTCTTTGTCTCTGAAAGAAGTACTGTCTGTGCCGGACTCGGCGCTGGATCTCACTGCGTCTCTGCGCATCGGCGGTGTTTAAATCCTTCCTGCGTTTTAGGAGCATGTACATCAGCAGGAACATCAGCGGCTGCACAGCGTCCTCTCCAGCCATTTCCAAGCACAGACAACGTAGAAAGCAAATACAACATAAACGATTCAAATCATCCAGGCGCCTCCACGAAACCACAGCGGGAAATGCTTGACTGGTCACTGAGGCACTGCCAGCGTCGAGCCCGGAGGAAGTGATAGGACTGCAGGGGTATTTGTTCCGGGGATAATCCAGAGTAACCTGCTGCACAAATTCTGAAGTTCCTGACGCGACGTCGACTCATTGATTATGAAAAAAATAAACAGATACGCAGTTTTTTGAACCGCAAGCTACGGTTAGCTAACGTTAGCTAGCACTACACATATAGTTAGACTACGGTTAATAGTAAAATAGTAAACCTTATTACGTTTTTAATAAATTGCATAGCCTCAGCATGTGCATACATGTGGAGGTTTACCTCAGGGCATGTGTTAGTGTTGTATTTGGAATGGTAGGATGTTGTATACTGTGTTGCACTTACATGTCAGTCGAGGTACGTATTTCTGATCTCGCACTATGCTTGGTACTGAGGCTCGGCCAGGTGTGGTTAGCGGTGACCTGTTGCACAAACTTTTCATGCGGCTAGATGCACCTGTGTCAGTCGTTCTGGAAAAGAGTGTGTGTTAGCTGACAGTAATATAATCTAATTACATTAAATACTGAAGTCCACTTCCTCACATACAGATACGCATAAGAAAGAAGGATGATGCTTGGGTAGGGGGCTGAGATGTAGCCTGAGGAGGGGGGTCTTCAGTCTCTGACCAAAGATGGCCAGTGTCTCTGAAGCTCCTTCCACCACACAGCGGCAGACAGTGAACACGACCGGGGTGCGAGGTTACGCGACGACGGGACAGGTGTGCTGAGCGAGCAGACAGTTCTTGCTGGTGTGCAGGGTCGGATGATCGCTTTAAGAGAAGAGGGAGCCGTGCTCCTCACCTCTCAGTAGTGGATGCAAGCCGTCACCCCCAGGATGAAAATAAAACATCCGGGCCAGAACCTCTTGTGACCAACCAAAATGTCCTAGGAGGAAGGAGGACCGAAGGAACTCCGGAACAGAATATCTTGGTATAATAGAATATCCATGAATTCTTGAACAAGCAGGTTTAAATTGGCATGTTACATTTCTTTGTAGTTGTTAGGCAGATGCTCTTATCCAGGGTCACTTACATAGCTTAAATTTTTTTTAACAGTTTATTCATTTATACAGTTGAATATTTACTTTTTTAGGCTATGCCAGGCAAGCACCTTGCACAGGGGCACTACACCAATGGCCCATGTGAGAGGTATTCCTTACATTCCCATACAAGTAGCTGAGGCAAAGTGTCTGCTGCATTACCACACAGCTTTAGCGAATGTATTCATACAGACAGGTAGTATGATATTATGAAGTGAAGATGATATAAATAAACCCCATCACTGGCAGCAGAAGCCGTTCCCTTGGCAACGGATCGCATCTCGTTGTTTTCGTTCAAATGCCGTGACGTCAGCGCGTCCGTTCCCAGAGTGCAGTGCGGCACTGGCGATAACACAGGTTGGCCACCATATTGTGGAAAACAGAAGGAGAAGCCCCAAATTGCAACAACATATTCTGTTACAACCTGGTAGAAACCGCACTCTTATCGCATTAAGAAGAAAATTTGATGGCAGGGAAATGTCCTTGAACTAACGGCGTTTGCTTTCGTTTTATCGACGAGTGTCGATAGGCTTAAGACGTTAGTTTAGCTACACAGCTAATAGTAGCTCCCGTCAGCATCGGGTCAGCTGCAGGAGGTAAGGCAGGATCCGAGCTGGAAAAGAAAGGCCAGGAAACATCGGTAACGTTGCTGTGGACTTTGCGTAGTTAGAGTTAACATTGCGCTCTGTCGTTGGGTAAATGAGCCCGCAGTGTTTGCGGTTTGTGTGGGGCGGGTATGTGGGTGTTAGCTGGGAGCGATCGGAGCAGAGCCTTGCTGTGTTAGCTGTATTTTAGCTGCCTGCTGGCTGGATACTTAGTTCGTTATACTGTTAGACACGTCGGATTTGCTTTGTGAGCGACTGCTATAGAAATGTTTGACGCAACAGCATGACACATTGTGAGCCATGTGATTACTTTGCCTTCCGTGTGTCTCGTGTTGTCCGGAATGAGCGAGTGAATTTGGGTCGAGCAGATGGATTTTAGTGGCTAGTTTAGTGCAAATGAAATACTCTACTCGCACAAGTAACAATGGCAACATGCCATGCATTTGTGTGTGATACTTGGTTATTTCAGTGTTTCGGGTGTCTCTGGGCGAGGGGAGTGTAGTTATGTTGTTTGTGTTTGGCTTTGTTTTGTCTTCTCTGCAGTCCAGGCAGCTTGGTGGACATTGGTGGACTCTGACCTGTTCCTCACCTCCAGCTTCCTATCCCTCACCACACTGCCATGGACCAAGACTACGAGAGACGGCTGCTACGGCAGATCAACATCCAGAATGAGAATGCCAGCCCTGTGGTGAGTGTGTGCTCCCAGACCCACTCAGCACAGCTGGGGTTACAGCAGTGAGTGGTCGTTTCATCTCCATCGTATATCACAGGATTGCCAGAGCTAATGATGTAAGGGAGGGAACCCTCACAGTAACAGGACTTTCCACTGTTCTCCTGTTAACACTGAAACTAACCACAGTGTGAGAATGGCAAACAGAATAATGGATGATTTGGTTTTTTAGTGCTGTACACTATTGCCAGTGTAATAGAAGATGAAGACACAAGGCCTGTCTTTACTGTCATTTTTGTCATTGCTGGGGGAGAGCTCTGAGGGACCTGAACGGGGCTCACCCAACTCAGACTCTGCCAATTCCCACTGCTAAAATAATGAAGACAGAAGAGGCAGAAAACAGAAAACCTTATTTTCAGATAAACAGAATAGCGTAAACAAACATAGCATATGCATTCCAAATTCATTGGTACAAACAAATAACTGTCTGAAAGTGCAGACTACACCTCCCATAATCCTTCATAAAGACCACATTTTGAGCATGTAGAGTTTTTGCTCTTGACATGGCATGCTTGCCTCTCAGAGGCGGGATCTCAGAGGAATTGATTCCTGTGGTGGGATCTCAGAGGAATTGATTCCTGTGGTGGGATCTCAGAGGAGTTGATTGGAGTGGCCAGGGGCGTTTCTTGCTATTGAAAAGATCGGGGGATAAGTCAAGTTTGCCTGGGGCTTGTCTTTTTTTTTGAAGGGAGATCGGCATCGGTTATATCTATCTCTATAATAAATATATATTATCGCACCTTCAGACGCTGCAAGTCAGGCTCCGCTCTGTTACATAGTCTGTCTGTTGTTTTGCTATAGAGACCTCCTTTTCAGGGCAAAAATATTCGGGGGCTAGGCTAAAAAATATCAGACCTAACGACGCCACTGGGTATGGCGGTTGTTCCGGCTGTTTGTGTGGGCTGACCTTGCTCCGCCCCCTGCAGAAAGTGACGGAGGTGATGCGGACGCTGACTCCCAGCAGCTCACCCATGTCCTCCCCCAGCAAGCATGGAGACCGCTTTATCCCGTCCCGCGCTGGGGCCAACTGGAGCATCAACTTCCACAGGATCAACGTGAGTGTCACCTTCAGCTGTAAATGACTACAAACTAAAGTTTGAGGACAAACTTTAAGTTGGCTTGAAAAGCCTAGTGTTGTGGGCTGTATCTGTGGCCACTGCAGCAAGCCCATCCTGACGGGAAAGGGGAAATTGTCAATGTAAAATCGTAAATATCTCTAAAAATATTTTAGATATTGACACAAGAAGCACAAGCAACAAAATCCCATACAGGCTAAGTAATAACAAAGGATGATGTGACATTTCGGAAGTCGTCGAACCCAACAGTACAATAGCCTTCTATAGCCTTCTATCTGTTTTTTAGTATTTATAACTCTCAGATTAGTCATTAGTCAACAAATTGGAAAAATTGATATGTTAATTTTGTGTAGGAGAATGAGAAGTCACCCAGTCAGAACAGGAAGACGAAGGATGCCACATCTGACACAAGCAAAGGTAACTGAGCCCACCCCCCACTGCTTTTCAGAGAGTGTATGAAACTCATACGCATGAGAGGCAAAGCTGGTCAGCACAGGGGACACCTTTAGCACGGTGTGGTGCTGTGAGCTGAAACACTGTTTGCTGTTGGTTCCCGCAGCGGACGGGCTGGCGTACTCTGCCCTGCTGAAGAACGAGCTGCTAGGCGCCGGCATTGAGAAGGTGCAGGACCCACAGACGGAGGACCGCCGGCTGCAGCCGTCCACCCCCGAGAGGAGGAGTCTGTTCAGTGTGAGCACAGGCAGCATCTCAGAGCATCTCAGTTTACCTTTTCACTGTGTTCAGTGTGTTTGACACGTGTGTTGTTTTGGTGTGTGTGCACAGTACTCTCTCAGCGCAAAGCGGGCCACTCCTGATGATGGCAACTCTGTCTCTCCTTACTCCCTGTCCCCCGTCAGCAGCAAGAGGTGCGTGCTCCTCTGACCTTCTGTGCTGTTTTCTGACAGCGTTCACTTTAAGGCTGTGAACTTTTTTTTACTGTAAAAGAATAACACTGTCCATGTAGAGAACTACAGATTAATTTTCACTGATTGAAATATGACAAATATTGAATTTATTTATGTAAGGACAGAAAATGTGGATCTTTTGAGAGTGTGTGTCTAATAGTACTGCATGCTTGTTTTTCAGTGAAATTGTGGAGTCAGTCAGTCAGTGTAAATCGGTCAGCTTAACTTTGCTTTGCTCTTCCTGTGCAGTCAAAAACTGTTGAGGTCGCCCCGGAAACCAACACGCAAAATCTCCAAGATTCCCTTCAAGGTTCTGGATGCTCCAGAGCTGCAGGATGACTTCTACCTGAACCTGGTGGACTGGTCTTCTCTGAATGTGCTGAGTGTGGGCCTGGGTACCTGCGTCTACCTATGGAGTGCTTGCACCAGCCAGGTCTGTGTGTGTGTGTGTATATGCTTGGGATGTGTGTGTATTTATTTTTTGTCGGTGGTTAGTGTATATTTTTGTAAATATAGTTGAAATATAAGTCAAAACTGCGGTCTCCTTGATGTGACGTGGGTTTTCACAAGGTTTTCACCGTCTTCTGTTTGTCAGATCAGTCAGGCATGTAAGATGTTCGTGAAATTACTATCCAGCTGCTGCCATTTTAACGTGACAAATACATACAGCTACAGATTGTAGCTACAGGCTAGCTAATGATGCAGGAACTCATTAATGAGTCACCGACAGGCAAATCCCCATCTTCCTGCTCAGTCTTTGACATTTCTGCAGTAGCTAACTCTTCACTCCGCTGTAAAATATTTCTCAGCTCTGTCCATGGGAAGTGCAGTGCCAGTCCATCCATGCCCCAGACATGTAGCTAGTTGGGTAACTAGCAAAGCAGCCAGTAGTGTGTTAATTTGGGTGGCTAAGTGCACAATATGAAATAATAAATACGTTTTAGACTTACTGTGAAACAGTAAACCCTAAACTCAGTGTCTTGGGGGAGATTCTCCGTGTGTAGTCCAAGGCCTGCTTTGTGTTTAAATAAACACCGTCATTATGTTGACATTGATGAATGAATTGAAAAATGGTTTCAATTCAACAAGTCTCATAAAATCAGTGGATTTTTCTAGGACTGAAATCAAAGGCAAAGTCATTGTGGAAGTTCCCTTTTAATAGTAGCACTCAGTGCAGTGCTGAGCCAAGGAGAGAGATGTGGGACCATGGGAGAGTCACAGAGCTGATGGTGGATAAGAGTGCTGTTATTTCTCTTCTGGGTTATTTGCTTTGGCAGAATTTTTTTGCTTATGTTGTACTCTACCTCACTTGTAAGTTGCTTTGGATCAAAGTGTGTGCCAAATTAATAAATGTAAATGCAAGGCTGCAGCAAGCTGGTCCCTGGTATGAAAAAGATGGGGAAATGCTGATACAGATGCCAATGGTACCAGTAATCAGATAAAATATATGGGACCATGTGCTGAAATGAAGAATACCCTCATCCAGAAAGCTACTGTGAGCTCACTGCTAGTATTTCTACAGGAAAATGTTGAATTGTTGAGAAATAACATGCATACATTGAGTACAAAATACTTTTTTGGTTTATATCTTGTCAAGTTTTTGTTGTAGCATAAGATTTCAGCATTTCAGCCGTGGCAGTGGAAATTTCAAATCAGTGCCCAAAATCTCTTAATTCCCTGCATTTTATAGGATTACTCCATTGTTGCATGCGAAAGCAAATAGTCAGTTTGATTTCCCAGCGAGTGTGCTGTCATGTCTGAGGAGAGACATCTGTTTGCAGGTGACGCGGCTGTGTGACCTCTCGGTGGAAGGGGACTCGGTCACGTCAGTGGGCTGGTCTGAAAGAGTGAGTTCCTCCTCTCTCCATCCACACTCTGAGGAATGCATGTGCCTTCATCTGGCTGGAGCTGTCGTTTCACTTTGTTTTGGGGTTTCAGGGGAACCTGGTGGCCGTGGGGACTCACAAAGGCTTTGTGCAGATCTGGGATGCAGCTGCTGGCAAGAAGCTGTCCACTCTGGAGGGACACACAGCCAGAGTGGGTGAGTGTTAGTGCGGGTGGCAGTGCAGCAGGAGCTCTGACGTGGAGAGAACCAGCCTTCTCCTCCTTTACATGATTAAACTCTTGCAGAATGACATCGTTCTTCCTGCAGTGTGAGAGGGTGTTGTATCACCTGCACAGGTGCGCTGGCGTGGAACGCTGACCAGCTGTCCTCCGGCAGTCGCGACCGCATGATTCTGCAGAGGGACATCCGCACCCCCCCCCTACAGTCCGAGCGCCGGCTGCAGGGCCACCGGCAGGAAGTGTGCGGCCTCAAGTGGAGCACTGACCACCAGCTGCTGGCGTCCGGGGGCAACGACAACAAGGTGGGGGCTCTGTGCGTGCCGGGGGGGGGGGGGGGGGGGAGGGGTTCGGCGTGAGCCAAAGCTCCGCCCGGCGAGGCGTTCGGATGCTGATGACACTCTGCTCGATGCTCCTGCAGCTGCTGGTGTGGAACCACTCCAGCGTGCTGCCTGTGCAGCAGTACACAGAGCACCTGGCGGCGGTGAAGGCCATCGCCTGGTCCCCCCACCAGCACGGGCTGCTGGCGTCGGGAGGCGGCACGGCCGACCGCTGCATCCGCTTCTGGAACACGCTGACAGGCCAGCCACTGCAGTGCACCGACACCGGCTCCCAGGTGTGCAACCTGGCCTGGTCCAAACACACCAACGAGCTGGTGAGCACCCCGCACCCTGCGCCCCACCTCCCACCCTGCACCTCACATAGCGGGGGGCATGGCAAAATTTTTTTTAAAAGTCAGTTTGGTTTCTAAGGTTACAACAGCTGTCTCAGTTTCCCTTATATAACTTAGTCTTTGAAAGGATTCCCCCTGTTGATGCTGGTGTCTGATGGCTGTACCACTCACAGGTCAGCACTCACGGCTATTCCCAGAACCAGATCCTGGTGTGGAAGTACCCCTCGCTCACACAGGTGGCCAAGCTGACCGGCCACTCCTACAGGGTGTTGTACTTGGTAAGCGCTTCAGGGAGGGCAGCAGACTGGGTGTGTGAGATCTGCTCTGTGAGGGACTGACTCTCCTCCCTCCCTCCTGCAGGCCATGTCTCCCGATGGGGAGGCCATTGTCACCGGGGCTGGAGACGAAACACTGCGATTCTGGAATGTATTCAGCAAAACGCGATCAACAAAGGTACAGCAGCGTGTCCCTCGCATGCAGTGACGTCTCTATGGAAACGGCCATTACCGTATTCCTCACACCCATTCAGTCATTTGCATCTCATGGCTCAGACTCTGGAATGAGTCACAAATGCAGGTTACACACCCGATTGTTTCTGTGAAAGTCAAGTAGCAACTGTGGGTCACTAGCCTCACGTGAGGACAAGAAAAGAACAGGGGTGAGTGAAGTCAGTCTCCATCCCTGATAAACCTTTGTCATAAACCTTTTATTGCAAATTAGCTCAGAGGAGTTGTTGCTCCACTGATGGAGTTTTAATTTGACTCTTTGAAGCTTGAATGGCTTTTTTCAAGGTTTAACTCTATTTCACTGACTGTAGAGAACCTTAAAGACAACCTTTTTGAGGCTGTTTACCTAGATTGGTTTCCTTAACTTCACAGCCAAGTAAAAATGCAGTAAGTGACCTGTTTTCCTTTGCAGGAGTCGGTATCTGTTTTGAACCTGTTTACCAGAATACGGTAATGCTGAAGGGCCAGTCTGGCCTGCTTCTGTAAACTGTAAAGAGGGAAACAATGACTTCATCATTCAGCCCAACATCGTCTGAACCTCCAGAGGGTTTGGGCAGCCATCCTGTCTCCCAGCATTGCCTTCTCATGAAGAGGAAGAGACAAAGCCAAGACGTTCTTCCTCATTCTGTTTGTTTACAAAGGGACGTGATTTTTTGGGACTGCCAAATAGACGTTTGAGTGTCTTTGTCTTCATGAATGTGTACAGTTCAGTTGTAATTGTTTTTTTTTTCCTGTGTGCAGTGTGTTGTATCAGTGGTGTGCAGTCACAAACTGTTAACAGCCTTAAAGTGGAAACCAATGACATTTAACCATAGAACTTGAAAGAAAATAATGGCAGCACCATTTTAGTTATTGACTTGCAGTTTTTATTTACCAGACAAAGTTGTTTTAATTTATAAAATAAGGCAAAAGGAAGGAGCATGATAATCAGTGAAATTATGGTCGAATATCGCAGAATATTTATTTTTAAATTGGGATAAAACTCAGAATTGCTTTTTCAATATTGAGTAGTCTAATTGAGGCAAAGAAATTGTACCATGCTTTCTGTCAAACAAATCATTTTTTAAATACATGCCTGCAATTGTAATGGTTTAAAAGCTGTTCACTTTTGAACCAGGGTGTGGATTAGAGGAATGCAGGTATTGGCTTTATAATATTGTTAATACTCTGCTCTCTAGTACAGGTTTTAAACAGCTGATACTTCAGGATCAGGGTGATGTTCATTTCCATTTGAAATGACACTGGTTTGATCGTTTTCCTCCTGCTGAATTTGGCCGGGCGTGGCTGTGCTGAGTGCCATGCTCCCCTGCCAGTTCCACTCGCTGCGTTGTACTGTACTGCTGCATTCAGTAACTGACATTATTATTGGTGAAAGAAGTTTTGGAAGTGTGCTGTGAATGGGACAGCTAATGCTGCCTTCCATGATTGAAACTGAGCAGAGGGAAGAGATCCATGTGGCTGGAGAGCAGACCATACAATCAGGCTGAAAGTGGATTCTTTGCAGAAGATTGTAGTGTTAAGATTGTATTTGCAAATTTACAAATTGCTGAGTATGAGAATTGATATTTTCCCATATTTAACTTGCATTGAGATGCCCTGAAAGGTGATTTTCACTAAGCTCTTCTCAGCCCCACAGTCTCGCTGTAGTGCATTTGTGCTCTTTGGTTGAAGTCATCTTATCCGTGGCACTTCTGTAATCTCTTAAAATTTCTCAAGGCAGGAATTGTTGAAGAGAAACAATCTGATTTTCCCCTCTGTTCCATTTGAGAATACTCTGCTTGCCTGTTTTATAAGTATTGTGTTGAATGACTTTCTGTACCATTAGAGTGAATGTTATTTATTTCAGTTGTGGGACAATGTTATGACAGTGTTGAGTGAAAATTTCTACACGCTGAATGGCGGATGACCTGTTGTTTGTATGTTGTTTTTATAATTACTTCTTTTCAATCATCCAAGATCATAACTGCCAACTTGAAAAGCTTAAAGAATGTAAAAAGTTAATCAAAGAATTTATTTACTGAAGATACTGAATAAATTCTGATTTGTGGCCCTTGGTGGTGTCTTATGCTGTGTCATTGAGTGTGATCCTTTTGTAAAATTTCCTCATTTTTAAGTTCTGCCTATTATTTAAACGTTTTTAACCCAGACTGCATGTACAATTGTAAATTGTATTCTGTGAACCTGACCGCATCACAGGTGGCAGGGGAAGCCTGATAAACACCATCTCAGTGTCAGAGAATCGCACTCCTGTGTGTCAGTTTAGCTGCTGATGTTCAGCCAGACGGAAGTTCAGGCCACACTCGATGTGATGAAGCCCATGGACAGAAAAGGTGTTCAGAGGACCTGGGGCATGTTCCAACAGTGAAAGCAGCTGAACTCAGAAAGCTGTTGCTGAACTGCAATCGTGAGGATGACAGAGTGGACTGAAGTGCTGGACCACCGCTGATGTCATATATAAACCTGCCAATCGATTCCTCAGAGAGCGCTGGGGCCATTCTGCCTCAGGAGGCTGAGGGTGTAGCAGTGCCTCTCGCTCCATGACCACAGACTGTGGTTATGCACACACTGAGTGCCTGGGGTGTGACAGGTTTCACACATTTATGGACGGCCAAATGTCGTTCCAGAGGCAGATCAGCAACCTTTGCTTGTGATTAAAAAGAGGAATCTCCAGGACACGGCTCCATACACAGCCTCAGGAGGAAACTTCAGAGGTCTGGCTTTGAACACAGACCCCAGCTGGGGCTTGCTGACAAGCCAGATCTTCCATGACCAGTATGGCATAGTGGTAAAGAACAGGATTTGTAACCAAAAGGTTGTGGGTTTGATTCACCACTGGGGCACCACTGCTGTACCCTTGGACAAGGTACTTAATCCACAATTGCCTCAGTAAATGTCCAGCTGTAAAATGGATAACATTGTAACCTAAGTAAATTGCTCTGGATTAGAGCGTCAGATAAATGGCAATAATAATAATAACGTAGTTGCAAACTGCCTGTCTTGCTGCTGGCTGGTGTACCTGCAGTGACATTAAAAACTGCTCTAGCCGGGTTTATATTTACTGTTGTGTCATGCAGCGACTTGACTTTTCTGGGGTCATGCAGCTGATGATTTCTGCATAGAGACATAAAATACGAGATGCACCAGCTCTTATGAATATTCCCCTCATCCACTCCCTGTACAGGAGCACAGCAGCTGTGCATTAATATTTCCATCAACTTCAGACCAATCCATAATGAATAAAGGTTTAGGGGCCCAGATGTCCAAAAGCAGCAGAGGAGAGGACAGCCAGGAAGTGAGGTCAGTACAAGTATTTTGGTTTGTTTATGAATCTGTGGGAATACTGGAAATTAATCTTCTTGGTCTCTACAAAAGATTTTTCTAAAAAAACTGAAAAAACACTAGGCTAAAAGTAAGAGACAGTTTGTGATGTTTACATATGTGGTGACTGAAGTACAGTACAATACGACAGTATTGGCACGTTTTTAATGCTGCTGCTAACTATCCAGTAATGTGTCGTTTATGTTTGTAATTAGGCCCACTGCAGAAATCACGGAGTATGAGCTTTACTGTGAATGTGTTCAAATCCAATGACTCCTGTGGTTAATTCACTGAGAGACATTTATAAGACAGAGATTCAGCTTTGGAGAAGAAAGTCAGCCTTGGTGCACATGTTGAAATGGGCTAATTTACAAGGTGCTCTGATGCAGCCAGTTGGCTTTTGTGTGCCTTGAAATTGAAATTTACCTATTGTAATTTTGTGTAGCTCCTTATGAGGCCATCAATTTGATTACAGGGAAACTTCAGCCTGCAAAGGGCCCCTTCCCAAACTCTGCAGGGGGTGGGGGTGGATTTTTCAGGATGCCACTGTCAGGACTGACACAAATTATAGAAGCGAGAGAAAGATACTCCATATCTAGAACAGGACAGCAAACTCCAGAAAGCTGAAGTATCCTCAAATGGGAAACACTCTGACTAGTTATTAAATTTTCAGATGGCATTGTGTGTTCAAATGAAGTGTTTAATCTGGTGTTCCTGTCCTCCTTCCTGCTCAGTGGAAGGCTGATTCTTTCCACCATCACCCTGGGCTTCCTGTCATGGATTTTAAGCATTTCAGGATGTGTGGGAAAATGTTAATGCAACCTGATCTGATATGAATTTCAAGAAATGGGTTTGTATTATACTACTTTGTTGCCTAATTGATTGTAGAATTTAGTAAAAACCTCCCCCAAGAAGTCATATACATTACATTTACATTTATTCATTTGGCAGATGCTTTTATCCAAAGTGACTTACAAGTTAGGCAGAGTACAACTCAAGCAAAAGCTATACACAGAGTCACAATATTAGAAGTGCTGCATGACTAAGTTTCAATAGTTGGCCAGACAAGGTACAAGATAGCTGGTAACATTTTTTAAGGAAAACAGCTTTTAGGACAGAGAAATTGCTTTAGGTGGTAGTGATTGAGGTGATCAGGTAAGTGTGGAAGAGCTGTGTCTTCAGATGTTCCTCAAAAATAGTGAGAGGTTCAGCAGAACAGATGAAAGTCAGCATGATCATGATGACTGATCATTGAAGTGATTTCTCCTGGGAGTAGGTTTACAGCCCACCAGCCACTGCAGAGTAACCCAAAGCCAAACCCAGATTTTTCCAGCTTCTACTCACATAGGTTGGTGTGGTGTGTTTGAAGGGCCCGTGTAAGTGAAATCTTGATTGAAGTGTCAAACTGGTAAGTTTAGCCAAACAAGGTGGCTTACTAAAACACACTGGTTGGTTGCAAAAGTAATATTTCTTTGAAAGTGCACCTGATGTGAATCTAGTTGACTTGGTGTGTAAGTGGCCTTACTTATAGACTAAAGTTAGGTGTGGAGGGGCTGTGAGTAGCACAGATGCCTTAATTCTCACCAAATGCATTGGAAATCTGAACATTAACACTTTCACCATTGTTGCAAAAAGAAAATAAATTTGTAGCTAGTCGCTTTTTAACAAAGTTGCTGAGAGGGTCGCTAAACACAGCAACAAAATCCCCACGATGATTACAGTGTCTGACACGCTGCAGTGTTTTTACACACTAACAGACAGATCATACACAGGAAACAGCACGTGCAGGGGGGGAGACGTGAGGAAGTCCACTACCCTGAAACACTACAGCACAAGTGTTTCTCATGTCCTGTATCCAAAAGATTTTCATTAGATACAAAAACCTGGATATCACTTAAGGTAAATGACATTCTGACTTTTGACATTTCTCATATTCTTTTTTATATGGATAACTTAAACTCATCTATTTCTGACATGATTAATATAATTCATTCTTTATTTTTTTCTTATTGGTTTTTTATGATGTATGTGTTGTATTATATTGTAGTTAGGTGTTCTCTGCGAGTGCTTGCATGTTTCTTGTTGTGTGTTCAATTAAATAATATTAATTGAAAAAAAACTTAATTAAAAAAGGAAGTACACCACCCAGCAGCCTTTGCAATGTGTCTTAAGGGAAGTGCGCTCAGCAGGAAGTTGGTGGCGGAGTGGGTAAGAAGTGATAAACTTCAATACCCAGAAGCCTTTGTAGTGTGTCTTACCGGAAGTGCGCCGCAGCGGGAAGTTGGAAACGCTAAACGTTGAAAAAGAAACTGATTCGCAAGGTGTTGTCATTTTGTTGGTCATTAGTAGAAACTGATTATTTTGATGAGCGCACTGTCTGGTAAACTATTTCGCTAATTTTCTTTTTAAACTAGCGTTGATTGCAGTGACTGTTGTTAAATTTGTTAGGTCTGTTAGCCAGCTAGATTAGCGAGATATAGCCAATAAAGACAGCTTTGCTTGCCAGAAATCTGTAAGGCAATCAGGAACGGCTCGTAGGCATTTCCATTTTGTTTGACAACAACGAGGTGATCATTGTGTTGCAAAGCTGAATGCTTGGTCAGCATACTGGCTACATTTGGTACAGCGTCAGAGACTGTGCTAGGGTTACCTTGCTAATTGCGGCGTGATTAGCATGGACGATAGGAGCCTTCCACAGGAGCTCAAGCGCTGGGCGATCGAGGAGTTCGGCTTACAGCCCAAACACCTCCCGCACGACACCTACTTCAAGACGTAAGTCCCAGTCCTTTCTTATTTTCTTCAGTTTTACATTTCCCGTCAATATGTTACTGCTAAAACAACATATTGACAACAAACAACATAGTGAAGTCTTTGCGTTGAAGGTTGCTAGCCAACATTAGTGTCACATAGGTACACTGAAACACTGCCCGTTACATTCAAAATCGTTGGTGAAACTGAAATTATCCAGAGAAAGTCAGTTTGTTTGTGCTCTGTTTTAAGGTTATGTCTTGGACAAGGCGCCTCTATATGGAAGTATGTCACGCAGCACGTTTACCATCAAAGGTAAATTAATAAACATTTGAACGGTTTTTGAATGGTAGCTTCTTCAGTCATTGTTCTCTGTCTTCATTAACACGTTTTTCCCCACGAGTGTTGTCAGTAACCCCATAACCCGCTGCTGTGTCTCTGGGTTGCAGGAATGTGAGCGTTATGCGTGGGAACCTGCAGTGGTATCCTTTTCCACAGCTGCTCAGTGATGCGGTGTTCAGATCTGAGACCTGCCACGGTGCCATGCTAGTATAACTGAAGCAGACAGTGGGTGTTGTCCTTGACATTTTAACTCCTCAGGTACAAGATGCTGCAGGATACTGAGGTGAGACCTGCCAAGGCTGTTGTGTCTGTTCTGTCTCTTGCGTTCATTGCTGTGTATCAGTTGGAAGCCCTGTGTGCTGTGTGTGCGTGCAGTGTGTGTGTGTGTGTGTGTGTGCGTGCAGTGTGTGTGTGTAGGTGCGAGTGCTCCGTGTGTGTGCGCTGTGTGCTGTGTGCGTGCAGTGTGCGTGCTGTGTGCAGTGTGTGTGTGTGTGTGTGCGCGCTGTGTGCAGTGTGTGTGCGCGCTGTGTGCAGTGTGTGTGCGCGCTGTGTGCAGTGTGTGCGCGCTGTGTGCAGTGTGTGTGTGCGTGCTGTGTGCAATGTGTGTGTGCGCGCTGTGTGCAGTGTGTGTGTGTGCGCGCTGTGTGTTCGTGTGCGTGCTGTGTGCAATGTGTGTGTGCGTGCTGTGTGCAGTGTGTGCGTGCTGTGTGCAGTGTATGTGTGTGTGTGCTCTGTAAGGCTGTTCCTCTCCCTGCTGCAGGTGCGGCAGGCGGAGGGGCAGAGTGAGGCCGCCAGGCGGCAGGGTTTGCAGACGGAGATTGAGGAGGTGAGAGCAGAAGTCTGTCAGCTGGACTCTCAGATCAGCGCGGCCGAGGAGCAGCTGGCTGCCGAGGGTGAGCCCCACACACACCGCTCATCACCTGGTCACTTGGTAGCTGAGCAAGCTTATTTTGATATGTTGGTGTATTACAGATTATTATTATACTTATGAATTATGAACTTATCAGTTTGTAACACATATGTATGTATAGTGGCAGTAGTTATGGCAGCACTCTGTGAGGGACTGATGTTATGTTTGGAGGTATTTGGCTGTGTGTGGTATGTTTGGATAAAAGCCTAAATGCATGCAGCAGCCACAGGGTTGGTGGTGGTTGTTGATGCAAGCAGAGTGGTTTCAGTGTCTGTCTGTGTGTGTGTCTGTGTGCGTGTGTGTCTGTGCGTGTGTCTGTGCATGCATGCATGTGCGTGCGTGCGTGTGTGCATGCGTGTGTGTGTGTGTGCGTGTGTGTGTGTGTGTGCGTGTGTCTGTGTGCGTGCGTGTGTGTGTCTGTGTGCGTGCGTGTGTGTGTCTGTGTGCGTGCGTGTGTGTGTCTGTGTGCGTGCGTGTGTGTGTCTGTGTGCGTGCGTGTGTGTGTGTGCGTGCGTGTGTCTGTGTGCGTTTGTGTGTGTGCGTGTGTTTGTGTGTGTGCGTGTGTTTGTGTGTGTGCGTGCGTTTGTGTGTGTGCGTGCGTTTGTGTGTGTGCGTGTGTGTGCATGTGTGTGCGTGCGTGTGTGTGTGTGTGTCTGCATGCGTGCGTGTGTCTGTGTGCGTGCGTGCGTGTGTCTGTGTGCGTGGTGTGTGTGTGTGTCTGTGTGCATGCGTGGTGTGTGCGTGCGTGTGTCTGTGTGTGTGCACGTGCAGACCGGCTGCTGAGGCGTAGCTGGGGGGAGGCAGAGGACAGCGGCCACAGAGAGCTGCTGCTGCAGGCCCTCGGGCAGCGCTGCAGAGAGGAGAAACACACTCTCACCCAGGACCAGCACAGGGCCAGCGGGCACTGCCAGACCCTGAGCCACCTCTGCAGGTGCAGTTTGCTTCTACTCCCCTCCCTATTTTACACTCACACTCTCTCTCCCTCCTGCACATGTAATAATCCTGCTTGGTTTGTTTTCACAGGAAGGCAGAGGTGGAGCTGGTGTTTGGGGTTGAGGCCTCTGACAGCAGCGGTGACTGCCTGGCTCTGTCTGGCCCTGAGCCGCAGGTCCTAGTAAGTACTCCATCCCTACAGACATGCTTATCAAGACCTTACCAGTTCAGTACACTTGCTTAATGAGGGAGGGTTATACGTTGGTATTTTTAGAAATGAAGATGGTGCCTTCTGTGCTCCCTGCAGCGAGACGTGAGGAATGTGTGTGAGGACAGAGTCCTCTTCTTCCAGTCCCTGCAGGAGAGCGAGCTGAAGACCTTGCAGTCCAGCAGCTCACTGTGAGCACCACACTCCTGCTAAAGCACTCAGCCCTGTCCTGATTATTCAAAGGTTTGCAGGAATCCTCACCTCCCACTTGTCTCCCTGTCCCCCAGCCTATCCCGCGAGCAGAGGAGTGTTGTGTTCCAGCATTGGCTCAGTGCTGTGGAGGTAGGCTGTGGATGGATGTGTTTACAGGGCATCTTACATGGTTAACATTTATCTGACACACTCATAATTACTAATACATCCTGCTGAGAGGTACAAATCTATGTCCCTAGGATTTGAACTAATACCTTCTCATCCTGAGTACAGTTCTCTTACAACTACAGCATGGTGCTGCTCACACAAAGTATCACATGTCAGAAAATCCATTATAAAAATATATTCCATGAACAAAATATATAAAGTAAGCACCTCCCCGCTGTCCCTCCCTCATCCCTCTGATGCAGGACCTGCTTCGCGCTCACCCCCCTGGCCACGTCCTGTCTGCCCTGCAGTACCTGGCCTCCCGCCAGCAGGTAGCACTGCAGGAGCGCCTCTCCTCCCTGGATGTGGAGCGAGAGGTCGCTGCACTCCGGTAAATCTGCCTTCACTGCATTTACACATGCCTTTTCTTCCACACAGTGAATGGAACGTGTCTTTACATTAACCTCTGCAGACGCTGAAGTAAATAATACGTCGCAGTGAATTGCTGTGCTGCATGTCTCCCTCACGGAGCAGCAGCATGCTTATGCCAGGGCTACGCTGGTCTGTGAAGAGGCCTTTTTTAGGGTAACTGCTTTGCTATGATATTTATCTGCTATTTTTGTGCAAAATGCGTTGCTTCTACATGAAATGCAAAATGACACCAGCAATCATTTGAATAAAAAGCTCCATCCACTCCCAGTCTTACAGGCACCTGATAATGTTGATTCCTTAAAGGCTGAAGAGAGAAAGTACAAAGTGCTGTTAAAGAGAGAGCCTTGGGTGTTGCATTGTAACATATATTTTGTGTTTATGTCTGTGTGTATGTTTGTAGTAGTATATTTTTGAAAATGAACTAATCAATTTTAAAACACTGGAATGTTTGTGTCTCTGGTTGGCTGTACTGCAATGTCTCAGGTTTCGGTACGAGAGTAACCACTTGGAGGACATTTCCAGGAAAGAGGAGGAGTTGCCTTCTGTCAAGTCTCTCTTACAGGTTCAGCTTCCCTCTGCATCTCCCTGCAGCACACCTGCATCTCCCTGCAGCATACCCACATCTCACTGCAGCACACCTGCATCTCACTGCAGCACACCTGCAGCACACCTGCATCTCCCTGCAGCACACCTGCATCTCCCTGCAGCACACCTGCATCTCCCTGCAGCACACCTGCATCTCCTTGCAGCACACCTGCATCTCCTTGCAGCACACCCGCATCTCCTTGCAGCACACCCGCATCTCCTTGCAGCACACCCGCATCTCCTTGCAGCACACCTGCATCTCACTGCAGCACACCTGCATCTCACTGCAGCACACCTGCATCTCACTGCAGCACACCTGCATCTCCCTGCAGCACACCTGCTGCATCTTGCAGCACACCTGCATCTCCCTGCAGCACACCTGCATCTCCTTGCAGCACACCTGCATCTCCTTGCAGCACACCTGCAGCACACCTGCATCTCACTGCAGCACACCTGCATCTCACTGCAGCACACCTGCATCTCCCTGCAGCACACCTGCATCTCCTTGCAGCACACCTGCATCTCCTTGCAGCACACCTGCAGCACACCTGCATCTCACTGCAGCACACCTGCATCTCCCTGCAGCACACCTGCATCTCCTTGCAGCACACCCGCATCTCCTTGCAGCACACCTGCATCTCCTTGCAGCACATAGCTCCCTTCAGTCCAGCTCTCCTAGCAAAGCTTTAAGGTCCAGCTCATCCTGCTGATGTGTCACAACACAGTATACAGAATTCCCAGCAATGGTTGACTTGATTTTTTCCATTTGCAACTCATTTCTGATTATCATTTATTCATTTTACAAAAATGGAAGTTAAGCATACTGTATTGTTTGCCTATGGAACTCTTTACAAGCTGCTGTGCAGTTTTGGGGTGCTTTTCCTCAGGTGGCTGCATTGTGGTGTGAGGATGTGTTGGCTCATTTGCTGTTTCCGTGTGAATGTCCCTGCAGTCGGGCTGGGAGGAGGTGGAACGCAGCCTGATGGAGCTGGCTCACATGCAGTCCCGGGTTCAACAGCACAAACAGCAGCTGAATACCCACAGGAAGGAGGCAGATTTTCACCTGTGTGGGAGTGAAGCCCAGATCGAGACCCTAGCCAGGTACAAACATTCTTCTAGACAACATGAAGGGAAATGGGCGTGTGAAACCAGTGTTAGCAAGTAGAAAATTCTGATTTAGTTGAATAAGTTAAAAGTTTGAAATTGAATTAGTCCAGGAGTTTTATGTGTTTTCTCATAAGATGAGAATTACCACAGAGAGAATTGGAAAGTACAGTTAATCTCATTGCCTGATCCTTATTGATGTTAAACTGACCTTATTTCCTAGAGATTTAAAATCAATACCAAGATTTAACACACCTAAACCCAACACCAAATGTCTGGCAAGCAGATGCAGAGACTGTTTCCTGAGTAGTTTATGGAAAGGTCATGGTTGGAATGCTTTGTTGTGTTGACTCCAACCCTGTGTCAGGTCAGTCAAGTCACAAAGAATAAGTAGATTAGATTACTTCCTTTTGTGTTTTTTTTTCCCCCATTGGCAAACTTGCTGTACTGTCTGTTTCAGAGACAATGCTCACAGCAGTTCACAAGTGGAAGCATTTTTGGACCATGTAATCTGTTTTGGCTGCTCATGAAAGTATCATTGGAGAGGTTTTCTATCACCTCAGCTCTTCCATTAAATTTAATTTATTTTACCTTTTGAGATTTATTTTCTGACTGCTTTATTTAAATTTGCTCCATTAGCAATTTCTAAACAATCTCTGGATGATGTAAATTTATATATTACTAACATATATTCAGAATGATTAAACTGATCTTTGATTTTGCTGTGTGTGTGTCTGTGCCTGCCGGGGTTCCCTCTCTGAGGTCGGTGTTTGAGCTGGAGCTGCAGTGCGTGGTTAAGGCTGCAGTGAGGACCAGTGTGCAGGGTCAGTGTGTGCAGCTAGCGCAGCAGGCTAAGGACAGGCAGGAGGCACTGCGGAACCTGCGCAGCCAGTGGCAAAGCATCATGGACTTCCGGCAGCTTGTGGTGAGTAACAGAAAGAAAGATAACATGGCACTCCTGCAGACAAGCCTCTGTAACACTGTTGTGTATTTTCACCTGACTGTATATCACGCTCATTCTGTGCAGGACAGAAAGCAGGAACAGATCCGTGCGCTCATCAAGGCCAACTCAAACGCCAAGACTGAGCTCTCCCGTGTGCATGCTGAGGTATTCCATGCACAGCATGTCTCTGTGAATGACATCACTGCTGACTGCCATGCTCATAGGGCCAGATTCATTCAGCTAAATTATCGCAGTGTTTTTTTGAGGCAAGAAATGTTTGGGCTGCATGAAACAGTGATAATGTTGTTGTTACTTCTGTTTAACATGCTGCTGTTTGCAGTAATGATGCACGCACTGTTGGTGCATATGCTTGCACTTTAGATTGTGCAGGTAAATTTGCACGCTCTTCCTTCTGCACTGTTGTTCATGCCTTTGCTCTCACACGTGCTGCTGCTGTGCCCAGATCAGGCAGTTTGTGCAGGGGACGCTGGGTCCTGGGTGCTGGGGGGTGCTGGAGGCTGCGAGGGCACTACGCAGCTCGGTGACACAGGAGGTCAGACTCGCGGGGGCTGTGTCTGTGGCCGCCCTTAACCGCAGGCTCATGGATGGGTGAGTGACTGCTGAGCACCACTGACAGGCCGAAGTACAGACCTCTGGTCCTACAGATGTTCCTGTGTGTTGTGTCCTTGTACCCAGTGAGCTCTGAACAGGACCTTTTTCAGCATATTTCCCTTTTTTGGTTAAGATGACCCTCCAGTGACATTATTTGCGATTGAATGGACTGAATGTGGAACTGAAGTTTGCTCTTGTCTCAGTGGGCAGCGAGTTCCAGCTGAACGGCTCTCCATGCACCGCCTGCACTCCCCAGCCTTCCAGAGCCTGTGCCAGAGCCTGGCCTTTCCAGCGTACCAGGTGAGCATGTGTTTGTGTGGGAATGTGCTGTTCCCTCCCTTTGCCTTCTTCTCATTCCCTCCCCTGGGTGTGTCTCTGCATCCTGCAGGCGACGGAGCAGCTTGCCATGCAGGCAGTGTCCCGGCAGGAGGAGCTCCTCTTCCTGCGTCGGCTGCAGGCCAACCTGCACCACCAGGGGGCGCTGCTGCCAGCCCCGGACCTGCAGGGTAGGAGCCGCTCTAAATCACACAACACAAGAGACACAAAGTAGCCGGTCAGCAGTGAGTGAGCCAGACGGACAGGCTCCCTGCAGGTCACTGCTGATCAGTAGCCACGGTGACCAGGTAGCGTTTAGAGAGGCATTTTTCCTGTGTAGCTGCTTCCCCTCTTTGTCTGTGTGTACATCTGTTACACCGTGTGTCCTCCTCTCCCTCTGACCCAGCCCTGCTGCAGCGGATACGGGAGGTGGACCACGAGCTTCTGCAGTCTCTGCTGCCACGGGTTCGCCAGCTCAGTGAGCGTGCCTCCCAGGGGCTGCTGTTCGGGTCCCAGGCCAAGAGCGCTATCGCTCACTGGTGAGCCGAACACTCCCTCAGTGTGCATGAACACAGGTCCAGCTGCTCCATACGCACCTCGTGGTTACATGCTAGTTGACTTAAGATGGTGCATATACTGATTTAATGACTTTAAAGCACTGATCATCATTACACAGCTGCATGGGTGTTGTACCGGGCCTGTCTCTTCCCTCAGGTGGGAGCAGCCGGCACAGCGTGCCCTGCCTGAGCTGCAGAGGGGCGGGCTGACGCTGCAGCAGTGGCTCCATCGCTGGAGGCTGGCAGCCAAGGCCCTCGAGTGAGACGCACGGAGCCCCCCCCCCCCCCCCCCCCCCCGTGCACGGAGCCACCCCCCCCCCCCCCCCGTCTGTACTGCATAGCTGCTCGTGTTTTTATTCTTTAAATATCCATTCTGGAATGACAGATTAAATCAGCATTTTAGAAAAAAATTCTCAGATTGTAACTCCTCACCTTTTAATAAAATGTCTTTGTGCAACAAAACATGTGCGTGACTATTTTCTCTAAATAAATTGTTTATTTACTGCAAAACCAGGACTGCAAATGTAAAAGTAAAAAAGGTAAAGGAGTTATTTAGTCCAAGTGACACCATGCTAAAAGAAGACATGATGAATGTTTGAATATCATTCATTGTGATGTGGAATCAAGATTTGGAGGACAACCCTGCTACACAGATACAAAACATACAGGTGGCTCAACTGTGGACCAAAATTGTCTTGTGTGTGTGTGTATCTATAATCCTAGAATGGTAATTGGTCAAAATGGCTGTTTTGTGGATATTTTTTTCAATCTAATGGGAATTTTGCAGTTTGTGTTTATGAAACTTCCAGGAAAAACGCAAATATCTTTTCAAACGAAACGTGTATTTTGCTGTTATTGTTACTATCTTCAAATGAAGATGTTTATGAATTTTTAAAAATCAAAATCAGAATGTACAGGGTTGGTTGCTGCTCATACCCGTTCCGCTGTAATGAAGCTCAGGCCGGATGTTCCTGCGATGCGCAGGGTGACATTAGTTCACGTTGCCATGGTAAATACTAGCTACCGGACCCGGATGCGTCCCGGAAGAAACGTCCTATTCTCAGATCAACAGCATAGAAACTTTGGTTTAAATGTTGTGATCAAACACCACAGTATCGGCTGTATAACCTTAAACGATAATCAACATTTTGTATAATATGCAATCGAGTAAAAAATAACGGAGCCGGACAAAAATACATATTTGCAAGGTATTTTGGATTAACTTATGTAACGTAGACTAGGTATTTGTAAAATAAAATATGTCGCATGCAAAATATTTATCTAAATAGACTGCATATACAGTTAGCTGCAGAGTGACACGCCGCCGGGTCCCGCTGTCCGCCCGCGGTCGCGGCGCATGCGCAGAGCCGCTCCTGCTTCAGTGTTTCCGGCCAGGGCTGCGCAGCTGCCGCCGAATTTAAAGAGACAGGAGGCCATAGTTTTAATATTTTTAAACCTTTGTCTGGAACCTGGTTTGCCGTTGCTTTCAGCGGGAGTGATATAGGTTAGCTGAACGTAAGATAGCTAATTGAAGAATGGATTTTTAAAGTGAAGCCGCCCTCCTGTTACCAGGCTGGCTAATCGCAGCCGTTAGCCTGGCGCTACGCTGTTTGATCGCTGTTTCTCGGAGAGCCGATCGGTAACAATGGCGAAAACTCAGACGCACAGCAGCATGAAGCAGATCAACCAGCCCCAGGAGAAGGCCTACGGAGCGCCCAAACACATCGCACAGCAACACTTCCAGAAACTCAAGGTAAGGAGCGCAAACAGAGGAGAAAGGAGGAGAAAGTCCTCTGTAGTGCAGGGCCGCTTTGTGCTTGAGCTTCGGCAGGAGAAGTCAACAGTCCAGCCAGTGAAAGCAGAAAGGAACTGCATGTACTAAACCCTCATTAGCAGCTGGCTGCCCAGTTAACTAGGTGATGGTAAACGGTATCTACCTAGCAGCTGCCTGGATGCCCATCTGTCTGCTTAGTGTTACCAAAAACAGTTTCATTCAGATAGCATCTGCATGTAGCAGCGGAAGCAGGGGGGAGCTAACGTTAGCCGAAAGAATAGCCATCTGAGCGGCTAGCTGCTGTTTCACACTGTTTTTCTCGTCCTCACTGTGTCTCTTTTCTTTGTTTGCTAGCTGGCTGGTTTGCTGACGTTAACAAGCCAGCAAGAGAGAGTAGAAAGCGAACCAGATTGTCAAAACCATAGCTTAGCCTGCGAGTTAGTGTCTATTTCCCTTTATTTGATTTGCTTTCTGTACTGTCATTTTTTGTTAAGCAGCTCGCTAACGGCGATTCATATACCGTCATTGAGAAATCTGTGCACCTTTAGTTAACACGCACGGCCAGCTCGCTTTCTTCCTCTGTTTAGTTCTGGAATTTATAATCGAGAAGAGTCTGTTGCTAGCCAGGGTTTTGCCGGCTCGTATGTTTTACTAAAACGTCTTTGCACAGTAGGTTTGTAAAATGGAAAATTCGGGTTGCTCCGATTAACAACCATGGTACATGTAGAAAGATGGCTAGCATTGCAGTCTGAAAAACAGAATGTCTTCTGTGACCTAGCTAACGTAGCCGTACTTTTTTCAGTCGGTATCACTGTATAATTGTCGGCCCATATGTTATTACAGTTCTGAAATCCGGTATACTGTGTTTATGAGTAAACTTCCCAAGTGAGTGTAGGGTAAGTCTTAGGTGCAATTTGTCATGTCGATGTGCGATAGCTTGAATAAGTCCTACTCTGTCACAGTTCAATGACTTTTTTGTGTGGCTGCTCTTATTTTGCAACTAGTTTTTAAGATTATACTGTATTGCTTTCAATCTCAGGTAGAAGATGCCTTATCATACCTAGATCAGGTGAAAATAAGGTTTGGGAATGACCCTGGAATATACAACAAATTCCTGGACATCATGAAAGAATTCAAGTCACAAAGGTATGGAAATGAGCTCTTCTGCTTTTTTCCCACTGTCAGAAGAATGCTTTGTGCTGGTTTTTAAGGAGAAAATGTAATGCTTTGAGGAATTCACAAAACTGGTGGACATCTCAGGTTCTGTACACAACATAATTGACTGCTTAGAACCGAGACACGACAAAAGTTAACCTTGTGTTTATGTTAACCACTTTTAAAATGGCTGACTTCTCCAGGAACACTTTGTATATTCGCTTTAAATGTTGCCCTCTTTCCTCTCTAACAGCATCGACACGCCTGGAGTTATAAACCGAGTGTCCCAGCTGTTCCGCGGTCATCCTGACCTCGTCCTGGGCTTCAATGCCTTCCTTCCCCCGGGGTACCGGATAGAGATCCCCAAGAATGGGGTGGTGTCCCTGCAGTCGCCCCTGTCTGGCCAGGTAGGCCCCTTATCTGCTGCTCTGTGCCTCTTCCCTCCTGCTGAAGCCGGGTCCCATACTGCAGTTTACAGTGCTGACCATCCCTGCATGGTGACTTCATCTGAACAATTGAAGAATGGTGAACCTTGCCTCTGAGTCAAGGTTAAACAAGTCCATCTGCTTCATGGCACGCTGTAATATGAGTATTGTATTTGCTCTACTCATTTTTTACTGAACATTCTTGCCAACTATTGCGTGGTTGGGGTTGGTGCTGATTCTGCAATGAAGCACTACTAGTAATTGCACAAGTTGTAATTGTCTCTTTTCACATCTGCAGGTGTCTCCGGGTCAGTCGCGGAGTGTGCCGACCGGTGCTGTGGGTGTGGTTGGGGGCGTGTCAGCATCTCCACCAGCAGGTGCTGGCTGCACTCATGGTGATGCTGCAGCCTCGCTGGACTCGACGCCCTCGTCCTCGGGCCCTGAGCCAGCTGCCAGGCTCTCCCTTGCCCTGCCCAGCCAGGAAGGGCAGTCGGGCCCACCCCCATCTTCCTCATCCCCGCTAGGCTCTGAGCCCAGCCCTGTGGAGTTCGACAGCGCAATCAGCTACGTTAACAAGATCAAAAACCGCTTCTTGGATCACCCAGAAATATACAGATCCTTCCTGGAGATTCTGCACACTTACCAGGTAGTTAGTAACTCGTGCTGGTGTTTTGGTTTTTGTGGATATGCAGCAGCTAAAGCAGGTTGTCGCCTGCTGCAAATGATTAATTCACTTGTAACATGCTTTCATGTGTGTTCTGTGACTTGCTGCTGCTTAAAGTGTGCACAAACTAATTCTCAGTAAAAAAAACTAAGAAAAACACTTTTCTCTGTGGCCTAGAAAGAGCAGCTGGAGATGAAGGAGTCGCGCGGCCGAGGGGGAGCTGGTATGACAGAAGATGAGGTCTTTTCCAAGGTGGCCAGTCTGTTTAAGGGCCAGGAGGACCTACTGGCTGAATTTGGACAGTTCCTGCCAGATGCCAAGAGATCGCTGGTCAGTAGCTGGCACACTAACATACACGAATTCATAGTCTTTGGGTAGCAGGGCACCAGGATGGGGAAGCAGTGATTTATTTTTTTTTTTTTTCCAGATGTCTATGACGAGGTGCTTAAAAGGGTCTTTAAAGATGTGCATTTTTTTAGACTTTAAGCTTGTGTATATTCAGCCATAGCCTTACTTGCTGTTTCATATCTGCGTATTTCATGTCCTGCCCGGGGTGTCTTTATGTTACAGTTCACAGGGAGCTCACTAACAGGGAAAGACCACCTGAAAAAGATGGAGGAGGAGGACCTGGCCAAGCAGGGCAAGAAGAGATCCCGGCCCATGCTGATGGCCCACATGACGCCATTGCTGAAGGTGTCTGCTTTTAATCACAGTCACACATGTTTCCTTAAAGAATGTGCTGACAGTCACCCCCTTCTCAGGTTCTGACCAAAAAAGCTCATTGCAAATAAAAGCCCAGATCAGTTGGGTGACTTATAACTACATCAGCATGGCCTCACACTTCTTAAGTGCGTGTGTCCCTGGAGGTGTGCTCAGGGAGATGTGAAATAGATGCACTTTGGGGGTATATTTTAAGTGCATTATGTCCCCAGCCATTTATCCACAGTGATTCCAGATATTCCTTTTTTAAGTTTCTCTCTTTCTTTGAGTTGTGGAAAACAGATTATCTTTAGAGAATAGTGACCTGCACACTGCATTGGTACAGCCCTGTAGTATACCTTATGTCAGTGTTTCTCAACCCTCTCCTGGAGTACCCCCTGTTATGAACTCCTGAAGCTGCTTAATAACAAACTGATCATTTGAATCAGCTATGTTGGAGCAGGGAGAGATCTAAAACATGCAGGGCAGGGGGTACTCCAGGAGAGGGTTGAGAAACACTACCTTATGTAATGCAAAATTCAGAGTCCAAGTGCCTCAAACAGTCTAGTACAAGGTATGCCTGCCCCCACACATTATATGCCAGCTCAAGGCAATGTCACCCATAAACCGAGGGAAGAAATTTCAACCGTTAACAGTGTCAACCCGAAACAATATCTTTGTACTAGTACCATTTTAGTTCTAAATCCAACATGAACTGTAGTAAGTGGTGATCTCCGATTCGGTCATTTCCGGTTTGACTGGCTAGTAATGAGGTGCTGCTTTGTGTCCTGGACTGGCCTGAAGTTATAGTAGATTTTAAAGCTTTAATTGAAGGCCCTTTCACTGAGTCACAGGTGTGGCAATTGTCCCGCTGTAATAATTTCATTGTGTGGTTCTCCTTTGATTTCAAGAAAAAGATGAAGCTATCATGTTCCAAGGACCAGTCCTTTGCTGCGGTGGGGAAGCATGGAGTTTTGCGGGAGTTCACGTTTTTTGACAAGGTGTGGAAAATGTTTAAATTTTAAAGTGGTTGTTCTAATAATTGTCAGTGCATTGGAGAGATGTGTGATTTTCACTTACTGATATCTGAACTTTTTTCACAGGTTCGTCGATTGTTCAAGAGCCAGGAGGTTTATGAGAACTTCCTGCGGTGCATCGCCCTCTTCAACCAGGAGGTGGTGTCAGGAGCAGAGCTGCTGCAACTGGTGACACCCTTTCTGGGGTGAGTAGTAGAGCCAAAAGGATGGAGACAGGCGAAGTCATTAAAATAACTCACTTTCAGGGATTATGAGAAGGTACCAATGTAGAGTGACTCTGGATAAATGAACATAATGTGGAGAAAATTGGTCACTACCCCACACATTTTCATAGCTTTTGAATCTTTGATTTTTTTTTTTCCCTTATTGTGATTTGTTTTGATTTTCAGGAAGTTTCCAGAGCTATATACCCAGTTCAAGTCATTTCTTGGTGACAAAGAGCTCTCTCATTCTCTGTCTGGGCTGTCGGACCGTTACATGGAGGGCGGGGGGCGGGAGATTGACTACGCCTCCTGCAAGCGTTTGGGCTCCAGTTACAGGGCCCTTCCTAAGACGTACCAGCAGCCCAAGTGCAGCGGGCGCACAGCCATCTGCAAGGAGGTACGGGGGTGTGCTGCACACTGGCACACTGTCCCTGTGTTTTGGGAATCTGTGTACAGAAGCACATCTGTTGATGGCAAAAATGTCAGTAGTCATGGTACATGCTAAGAATTTTTTTTCTGAGAGGGTGTCCTGATCTTTCTCTGTCTCTCACCTGGCTTTTGTGGGTGTGTGTGTTTGTAGGTGTTGAATGACACTTGGGTGTCGTTTCCCTCATGGTCAGAGGACTCGACCTTCGTTAGCTCCAAGAAGACACCGTACGAGGAACAGCTGCATCGCTGTGAGGATGAACGGTTTGAGGTAATGCATGCAGTTTTTAAAATCTAGTGCATCATTTGAGCCGGTCTGCGCTCGGCCAAGCTGCATCGTTTGAGCCGGTCTGCGCTCGGCCAAGCTGCATCGTTTGAGCCGGTCTGCGCTCGGCCAAGCTGCATCGTTTGAGCCTGTGTGGGTGCTGTGTGTGGGCGCGCTG
The DNA here is from genome assembly GCF_013368585.1 of Megalops cyprinoides. NCBI lineage: Eukaryota > Metazoa > Chordata > Actinopteri > Elopiformes > Megalopidae > Megalops > Megalops cyprinoides. Next base: position 28,593,986 of record NC_050602.1, read on the forward strand.
TGTGTGGGCGCGCTGTGTGTGGGCGCGCTGCGTGTGGGCGCGCTGCGTGTGGGCGCGCTGCGTGTGGGCGCGCTGCGTGTGGGCGCGCTGCGTGTGGGCGCGCTGCGTGTGGGCGCGCTGCGTGTGGGCGCGCTGCGTGCGTTTGCTGCGTGTGCATGCAGCTGCGTGTGTGTGTTTCTGTGTGAGCTGCAGATGTGGTGCTGCGGGTGTAAGTGCAGCAGCTCTGAGCTGTGACGTCGTCTTCTCTGTGGCAGCTGGATGTGGTTCTGGAGACGAATCTGGCCACGATCAGAGTGCTGGAGAGCGTGCAGAAAAAGCTGTCCCGCATGTCCCCTGAAGACCAGGACCGCTTCCGCCTGGACGACTGCCTGGGGGGCACCTCCGAGGTGATCCAGAGGCGTGCCGTGTACCGCATCTACGGGGATAAGGCCCCCGAGGTCATCGAGGGCCTGAAGAGGAACCCAGCCACCGCCGTGCCCGTCGTGCTGAAAAGGTCAGGGGTCAGCTGTGCGTGCACAACACGTATGTGTACATGGGACGCTTTCTGTAGGTCCCCATCTTTAACCCGCCCACACTGAGGGGTGACATGCTGTGGGCTGTATGAGAAGCTTGGATTTGGCAGTGTGTGATGAGTAAGGTTCCAGGTGGGGTTGATGCTTATTCCTCATGTCTCTGTAGACTGAAGGCAAAAGAGGAGGAGTGGCGGGAAGCCCAGCAAGGCTTCAACAAGATCTGGCGCGAGCAGTATGAGAAAGCCTACCTCAAATCCCTGGACCACCAGGGTGTCAACTTCAAGCAGAATGACATCAAAGCCTTGCGATCCAAGAGTTTGCTCAATGAGATCGAGAGTGTGTATGATGAGGTGAGCCCGCTGCCATCGCCTGCTTCTGGCTACTGCTGCTGGGAGAGCAGGAAAACTCACTGTGTGTGTGTGCGTGTGTGTGTGTGTGTGTGTGTGTGTGTGTTTGTGGCTCAGAGGCAGGAGCAGAGCACGGAGGAGGGCGGTGGCAGTCAGCAGCAGAGCCGTGATGGCGGCGGTGGCTCCATCAGCGAGCCCCACATGATCTTCACCTACGAGGACAAGCAGATCTTGGAGGACGCCGCCTCCCTCATCATCTACCACGTCAAGCGGCAGCCCACCATCCACAAGGACGACAAGGACCACATCAAGCGCATCATGCAGCACTTCGTGCCAGACCTGTTCTTCTCCCGCCGCGGGGAGCTGAGCGAGAGCGAGGAGTGGACGGACGAGGAGGCTGACACCGAGGAGGGGGGAGGGGGAGGTGCGGGAGGAGGGGGAGGGTTGGGCGTGATGGGGGCGGGGGGCGGGGCGGCAGGAGGCCCGCAGCTCAACGGAGAGTCCAGGAGGAGGCGCTGCATCTCGCCGCTCAGCACAGAGCCCAGCCCTGCGGGCAGCGTGGCTCTGGGGGGCGAGAGGCTGGACCTACGCGACCCCGAGGCCGAGCACCAGAAGGAGCTGGACGACGTCTACAACCTCTTCTTCGTCAATAACAACTGGTACTTCTTCCTGCGGCTGCACCAGACGCTGTGCTCACGGCTGCTGCGGGTGTACCGGCAGGCGGAACGCCAGCTGCTGGACCGGCGGGCGGAGCAGGACCGGGAGAGGCTGCTGCAGGCCGACGGCCGCAGGGACAAGGCGGGGGACCTGGCCATGGAGCTGCGCCTCAAACAGCCCAGTAAGAGCCACCCAGGGACAGCAGCGCTGTGGGCGGGAGTCTGCGTCTGCGTCGCAGTCACACCTTTCTGCTCTGTCTGCGCAGGTGAGGTGGAGCTGGAGGAGTACTACCCAGCCTTCCTGGACATGGTGCGCAGCCTGCTGGACGGAAACCTGGACTCCACACAGTACGAGGACACGTTGCGTGAGATGTTCACCATCCACGCCTACATCGGCTTCACCATCGACAAGCTCATACAGAACATCATCAGACAGGTGAGCTGCAGCCCCCACTTCATGCTGTGTGTGTTTGACTTTTCAGAGTCAATAATACATACACATGTAAAGCCTGCCTTTAAGTGAGTCCTGTGTGTGTCCCCGCAGCTGCAGCACCTGGTCAGCGATGAGGTGTGTCTGCAGGTGGCAGAGCTGTACCTGGCGGAGCGGAAGCGTGGAGCCGCTGGGGGGAACCTCTCCTCGCAGTGCGTCCGAGCCGCCTGGGAGACCAGCTACCAGTGGAAGGCTGAGCGCGTCATGGCTGACGAGAACTGCTTCAAGGTAAAAGGGGCATAATGGTGGCCTTGGGGGCAGGCTGTTGCCCTGAAGCATGTGTGAGATTAGTGGGTTCTGCAGGGGTGAGCTGAGCTGAGCACCAGGGTGCACAGAAAGGTAGTTAGGGTCAGGGTTAACAGATGGAATTATTGGTCTGGTCAAGTCCACTTATACTGCTGTGACATTTCGTGTTGATGTGTTGACGTGGTGTAACGTGATGTTAGCATTTATGCTTGTTTTGCCCATGTAGGTAATGTTCATCCAGAGAAAAGGCCATGTGACCTTGACGATTGAGCTACTGGACACAGAGGAAGCACAGGCTGACGAACCACTGGACGTCCAGGTAAAGGCAATTGGAGCAGGCCATAGCACGGGCGCAGAGGGCCGTAGCGTAGCAGGCGCAGAGAGCTGTAGCACGGGCGTGGCAGGCGCAGAGGGCCGTAGCGCGGGCGTGGCAGGCGCAGAGGGCCGTAGCGCGGGCGTGGCAGGCGCAGAGGGCCGTAGCGTAGCAGGTGCAGCGGGCCGTAGCGTAGCAGGCGCAGAGGGCCGTAGCGTAGCAGGCGCAGAGGGCCGTAGCGTAGCAGGCGCAGAGGGCCGTAGCGTAGCAGGCGCAGAGGGCCGTAGCGCGGGCGTGGCAGGCGCAGAGGGCCGTAGCACGGGCGTGGCAGGCGAAGAGGGCCGTAGCGCGGGCGTGGCAGGCGAAGAGGGCCGTAGCGCGGGCGTGGCAGGCGCAGAGGGCCGTAGCGCGGGGGCGTGGCAGGTGCAGAGGTCCGTAGTGTGGGCGCGGCAGGTGCAGCTGATTGGAGGCTGTAGATTAGAGCCACACCAAAGACGCATTGTGGAACGCTGGTTAATCCTGGGAATGTTGCACAGATCCATTTAAAACGTAGAGTAACTCCGAGCACTGCCTGCCCCGTCCACGCGTCTTCCACACACCCTGCCCTGTCCACGCGTCTTCCACACACCCTGCCCCGTCCACGCGTCTTCCACACACCCTGCCCTGTCCACGCGTCTTCCACACACCCTGCCCTGTCCACGCGTCTTCCACACACCCTGCCCCGTCCACGCGTCTTCCACACACCCTGCCCCGTCCACGTGTCTTCCACACACCCTGCCCGGTCCACGCGTCTTCCACACACCCTGCCCGGTCCACGCGTCTTCCACACACCCTACCGTTTCCACGCGTCTTCCACACACCCTGCCCCGTCCACGCGTCTTCCACACACCCTGCCCGGTCCACGCGTCTTCCACACACCCTGCCCGGTCCACGCGTCTTCCACACACCCTGCCGTTTCCACGCGTCTTCCACACACCCTGCAGTCATCGCTTCAAAGCAAACCCTTTTTTTCATTTTGTATATTTGTTAGACTTTGGTCCATCAGAGTGCAGTCCAACAGTGCTCTGATAGACAAGGCACCTGTAGGTTAGACGTTTGAGTGGTGTTGTGGTCCTGGACTGGCAGTATACGCCATGGAAATAAAGCCGAAAAGCTTCAGGCTGCAACAAAACCTTCAACATACGGTGAACCAAAGAAGAGCACTTGCTTCCTGTCAGTGCCCGGGATCCATATGCTTTATGCTCTCCCTGTACAGTACCTGTCCAGTTACGTTGAGCAGTTTGTTGGGACGGAGTCGACGATGTGCACTCAGTCAGAGGGCTACTGCTTCAAACCCGTCTTTCTGCCCAGGTAAGGCCCCCCCCCCCCCCCCCCCCATGCCCCCTGTCAGGTGAAGTGTGAGAGCAGCGGTGCTCAGCAGCACAGCTGAAACCGCCCTGCTTCTGTTTGTTGTTTTGTGTGCTGGTTTAGCAGCGATGATGGTAATGCTTGGTGTTGCACAGAGTCGGTGTTCCTCGCAGTGTGTAGCGCTGCAGTGGACCCCGCCGTTACCGCCTCTGTCCTCTCGGCAGGAACCTGCGGCGTTTCCGGCGCTGGCAGCTGCGGCAGGTGGAGGCCATGCGGTGCCGGCGGGAGTGGCGCAGGCAGCTGGGCGTGGAGACGGCCGGCAGCCTGGACTGCCGCTTCAAACTGCACTCCCACAAAATGGTGTTTGTCATGAACTCTGAGGACTACATGTACCGGCGCGGTGCGCTCGTCAAAGCCAGGAAGGTAAGGCAGCCGAGCCATCGCAGGCGGCCTGTGCGTGTGCCAGGTGCCTGTGCGTGCCTGTGTGTGTGCCTGTGCGCGTGCCTGTGTGCCTGTGCGCGTGCCTGCGTGCCTGTGCGCGTGCCTGCGTGCCTGTGCGCGTGCCTGTGTGCCTGTGCGCGTGCCTGTGTGCCTGTGCTGCAGGGAAACTCGGGCCGCCTGCAGTGAGTGTGCTGTGTCCCGCAGGCTCAGGCCGGAGTGGCGCGGATGCAGCACGGCAGGTTTGAGAAGTGGCACCAGGGCTGGCTGGCAGAGCACGCCCCGCCCGCTGCCCAGCGCACCGTGCACCACTGGCTGATGGGCGAGGAGGACGAGGAGATGATCCCCTGCAAGACCACCTGCCTCACCAGGCAGGTAAACGGTTTACCTGTGAACAGGTACCAGGTGCGCTACAGCAGCAAGCCCCCTGCCTCGCCTTAAACCCTCTCCGACGTGCAAACATGCGCACACACACACACACACACACACACACACACAGTGGACTAGGAGAAACTGGCAACGCAAGGCAGAGGCTGAAGGCAGGTACAGTACCTGGAAGCAGAAAGACATAAAGTCCTGACCAGCCACATCACTGCTTCTCTCATCTCTCTCAGAATCAACCCTGCCAAACAGCGGCACAGAAACTCATTGTTTTGAGGAATGTGAAGAATCTTTTTAAATGTAGTTTTAAGCGTCCAGAGCCTGAGTGTGTTTATATTTGTATATGTTTCTACTGGAAGAGATGGTAAAGATGAAAGGGTGCAGCTGGTGTTTGTACAGTATACTAATTCAAGCATACTTATATAAATATATATATATACATACACAGTATCGTATACATGCATAAGGAAAATAGCCTGATACTTACTGTGGCATTTTGCTGGCAGCCAGTTCCTTAATTCACCCATTTTTTGGAGTTTTGTTTTCCTTGTCCCTAAATGACTCATTCATCATGTGACTGCCTTTCCTTCATTTTTACATCCGCTGTGCTCAGCATCGAGTCTGTGTATCAGTGATTCACCACGTCCTGCTTGAAGGAGGCTGTCATTTTTACACATTAAACATGAAAATGAACAAAAAATATCTGTGGTGGAGAAGAATGTAAACCATTTCCTTACCCTGTTGAAGTTTATCATGAAATAAACCATAGTTGTAAACTTCTTAAAAGCAAAGAGTGGTTTTTTGATCTCATTGTTTCTTTTCATGGTCAAAAGTGTATGTGGGGAAAAATCGCAGATTGTGTATTCTTACCTTTACTTTCTTCATGATCTATGCAGCGACTTTGAGATAATTAGACAATGCTGTTTTGTAGAAAGGGTCTCCAGCTGTTCAGTGTCTTATGTTTGCATGGTTTTGATCATTTGCTTGTGATGATTCTGTAACTTTAGTAAGTGTTTCTGTACTGAAGGTAACTGCAGTTGGCAGTATATTTACATCAATGGAGCAATATAAATATTTTTCCCTGAATATGTTTGTACTTCCATATGCAAGCTGCAGGTGTCACATTCAGGACTAGAGTTCGTTCAGTGATGTGACACACCCAGTTCTGACTGGCAGGTATTCTTTAGCCAAATGAAAAGCGCACTTTAAAATGGTAGAGAGCAGCTGATGATGGGTAAATACGCAGCCCTGCCTGTAGGGGGGGGGGGGCTGCAGTGGAGAATACATTCCTGCGGTTTTGCGCGAATGTGACGATACTGAGAGTTCTGCAATTGGACTGATCTGTACTCCTTGTTTTGTTTTCCCTGGTGATCTGCGATAACTGCAGGTAACGCAGTGTCTGGATCACGATCTGAAACTATTTTGACATGAAAGAAATAGGCCTAAGTTATTCAGGCATTATTCTTGAAAAAAATGTGCGTTTAAAGTCGCCGTTTCTTTTTCCGAGTGCAGTGCGGCTGGTAGCAGCATTTGTAATGTTAATATAATATTCCTTCAGTAATGCATATTCTGTATGCATAACGACAGATGTGGATAAAAACGGCACAGTGCCAGACTAACAAAATAACGGGAAGAATTTGCTACTTGACTTCACTGTGAAACACAAGAAGGAATGAAACGCATTTCTTCACATATTTTGCTGTGTGGCGTTGGTGGTATAGTGGTTAGCATAGCTGCCTTCCAAGCAGTTGACCCGGGTTCGATTCCCGGCCAACGCAAGTGTTTTTGTTTTTTATTTACTCAGCCGTAAATGACACTTATAACGAAATGCAGCTGAAATACACACACACATACATATATATATACACAACATATATCAAGGTAACTTGTGCTATCTGGTTAAGTGTCTCAGACAAAGTGTCCATGGTTTCCGATGATGCTCTCCCTGTTACTGGAACCCTGCGGAATGCCATATTTCTCACCGGCATGTATTTGCTTTTTTTTTTTTTTTAAAGATTATTCTAAAACTCACTGAGGTTGCGTTTTTCAGCTGTAGAAAGCAAATTTTCTGTATTTTAGAAAATATGCTTAATATAATAAAATACTTTAGCAAATATATTTTATTATTTTAAAATACTTCATGTACTAAAGGCTTTGGTAACTAATGTGATGTAGAAAATTCTCTGTTTAAATTCTAAATGACGTTTTCACTTTTATGTTCTGCTGCACTTATGATATGTGAACCAGGAAGTGCTGAACAATATGTCTTGTTGGGTAATTTCAACTTGGCAAGACATTTTTTTTTGCATATCACAATACTTCCAAATATAGGAACATATAGTGTGTGATTGAGGTAAACATTTGCAGAGAAGTGAGTTTTTTGGGGGAAACCTTTTTGGGAGCTCCTGCAGAAATAAGTGGCACAGTGACCCTGACTCATAACAGTCATTAACAGTGCTTTGATATAAATATATATTACTGCCTCTTCTGTATTACTTATTGCTGCATACTAACACTTAACAGCAACTGCTGACTTGCTTGAAGAGAAAACTGCAATGATTAGTTAGCTACAGTAAGGAGGAAGAGTTAAAAAGTAAACTTTAATCACTGCAAAATATGCAGAATGATCTTTGGGAGTATAGATTATCAATACATGAACACATATATCAGGCCAGGCTATGGAACTATAACCACCACCACCAATACATGGCTTGAGTAAAAGATTAGCATTTGGCTTGTACTGTGGTGAGAAGCAGCCCAGCAGAGCAGGGGCAGTGCCTTCATGAGGGAGGTGCTGGTAATAATAATAATAATTTATAATAATAATAATAGTGCACCTTACACTTTACACAAAAGCATAAAAACAAGAATGGCAGTTACTCAGCACTTTGCTTTCCACCAAGTCTTGGGAAAGCTGCTGTCTGTGTCACCCTGATGAAATTTGGTCAGGTGATGATACGAAACTAAAAATAAAGGTCAAAGAGCCAGAGAGCTGTTCCCATCAGCTGCTGAGTGCAGAGGCATTGAAAGGAACAATGCTTTTGCAGAATTGACAGTCTGACTTAGATTAGGTCATTGGTTTAGATTTGTCAACATATTTTAGAGTAAGAGAATTCACTTGGCTTTAATGTTGAGATTCAGAAAAATTGCAGTCAGTGCTTAGTAATTTTGGGTTTTCTCTTTTCCTGTTCATAGTAGAACTATTCTTACACCTCTCCCTCACCCACTGCAGTATTTATTTCCTGACAACCTGTAATGATGTGAGTGAAAGTGGAAATAATTGTTTTATGTTGTTTTATGATGTTTTGTGAATCCTAACACATGGGCTACATGTATTCCTTCTTTTGACATTTACATTTATTCTTTTGGCAGATGCTTTTACCCAAAGCGACTTACAATAGAGGTAGAGTACAACACAAGAAAAAACCATAAGGAATCAATATTAGAAGTGCTGCATGACCATGTTTCAATATTGGGCCAGACAAGGTACTGGCTAGCTGGTAGAGCTAACGAGTGCATTAAACCATTAAATTACATTTTACATTACAGTTTTGAGACTGTGTCACCACATTCTGAAAATCTGAAGTAAGTCTCATGAGTAAAATATACTGTAAACTATATTTCATACTGGAAATATTGCAGGCCCTAAGTTGTCCAATGTGTTGAGAAATATGAGTGAAACATGTAGTCTTTTTGTTGTATTTGTAGTCAATACAACATCTATTTTCTTGATGTAGATGAATTTAAGGTTTTCCCAAAACAGTATGGCATTTAAAAACAATAAATAGCTAATAATGTTGCTAAGTCTTGTTGCAATGTTCAGATGGGGTGGGGATACTTGAGCATTATGGTATGTACATGGCACTAGAGTGAAAAGCAGCCATTGGTTCTAACTGTATGATTACAGAGGGTTTTAGGGTGAGATGAAACAGTTCCCCACAAGGGTATAATATTTCATGGAGGGCAGTAATGATTCACTGTCTGTACAGCTACTTGCTGAAGTCCCTGGAATGAGCTGTGGTAAGCTCTGCCAGACAAATGCATGTTAATGTAAATGTAAGTGTAAATATAAATCTCTCTTCATTGCTGCTAGTAATGGTATGGAAACGCTTTGTTTCACATGGTGGCAGCTGTGGATTGCAGGTGTGTGTAGGTGATGGATGTGAATCACATCTACATTCATTCATTTGGAGAAGTTAGTGTCAGGACTGACCATCCCAGGACAGGAGCACTCAGACCTGCTGTTTACAGAAGGGAATGGCTTACGCCCACTGACCGTAACTGGATTTTTAACTGATGTGATGCATGTCTGTTTGTGTCAGACTGACTAAGGTCTCTGTCTGCACTTTAATGTTACACACTTGTTGTGTGTGCACGGATGTGCAGATGGATGTTTAAACGGTAGCCCTGATAGGCTTGGACTGTGCTGGTTTGTTGCCATATACACTGTAAACTCTTCAAATAAACAGCATGAGCACTTACACTGCACAACAAGAGCGAAACCATGGCGACCATGAAGCGCTTCTTTTAGTTGCGCAAATTACGGTTATTATGGAAATGCAGTCCCTGGGTCCTGCTAGCATGCTAGAAATGGCTGAGGACTCTTAGAAATAAGGAGCCATGGATGTTTGACGAATAAATACACACGCATAATGTGTAGAGATCTTTGGTTAATGACATTTTAGCAACCGTAAAATACCTCAACCCAACCCTGACCCAATGGCTAATGGTGTGTTCCTTTCAGAGTACGCCAGTATTACAAATCTGCAAGCAATAAGGTAAAGCCTTAATGGTGCTGTGCAGTGTGGCGGTTATCTACCAAGTATGTTACCAAGCAAGAAAAAACAATTTAACCCATCTTACCCCTTTTTAAATCAGATATTTCTTTTTCTCATAGTTTCACTGAACAGTGGACTTTTCTCCACAGACCTGGATCTACAACATTCTAGGTTGATTTTGCACCACAATCCCCAATTATACGTTCAACAACCAAACTCAGATGCAGCTAAGCAATGACACAATGAATTGAATTGCCTCTACTGAGTCGACTGCATTGATTGAAAGGCATCTAGTATATGTAGCATACAACTATATGGTACCAGGAGGTTAGAGAAAGCATTATTAGGCTTTTTCTGTTACGCTGGGGTGCCCTTAACACCACGCCAAGAAATCTCCAGTTTAAATTAAAAACATATTCCTCATTTGAGAAGAGACAGCTATATCTGCACAACTTCATTACTGTCTCAGCACTCCCAGCCAGCATTTATATTCAAAAGTAGGACAAAGAATAGAAGAAATATATTCATTTGCCTAATCCCCCCCTCCTGTTCACATTTAGGTCGAATGGTACACCTAGATCCCGAACTGACTTCCCTGCGGCCCTCTGTGTTCAGCGACAGGACGCAGTGGACATGGAATTTCAAATGAATGTGGCTTTTGTGTCCTCTGCCCCTGTTCCTCAGGTTGGCATTTCCTCAAAGACGGCTCACAGTGGGTAATTTTCATTTGCAAACGTACCCTGCCCCCACCCGGTATGTTCTCACAGGAAATTGCTCTCTTGAGAATAAGGCAAGGAAAATGTCTCTTCTGTGTTTTATATATACATATATGAATGGTAAAATGTTATTTGCACAACCTCAACACTGTATGTTTGCTGACTCTCTTTATGGTTGTAAAGTCTTCATAAAATGGTCAGTAATGATCACTACATCAGTTTCACAGAGACAATTAGCTGTTATGACTGAGGTATGGAGCACTCAATGTTTCTGAATGCATTCCAATTAACATTTACATTACATGCATTTACACTACATTTACATGCATTTACAATACATTTAAGACAGAGTGCATATATGTAATGAATCTAGCATATTTCCCCCAAATATTAATGCTAATACTTAGTTAATTACATGCTAATTAGATTGTCTCAGACCTGTGCATGTTAGACAAAATAATTATTTTAATTTTAATTTAAATTGCATTTTTCAAATTAATTGTTTCCTTGTTTCTTTTTTGTTTTTCTTTCAATGAATGAAATAATATACTTAAGGCAAGCAGTTTGAGTATAAATATTGACACATTGAGGCCCCTCAGGAATCAAGTTTGACTCCATATTTCATAATAATGTAGTTGCATGGCTAAAGCAGGGATCATGGCTTCCTAGTTGGAAGGCTTTGGTGGCCCAGGGTCAAGTTGAGAAAAATGCTCTAAAAATATTTTACCCTCAATAATGATATAATCGGAAATAATTGGATATGATTATTACCTAACGGAAGTGTCATATTTCCTGTCATGTTTTAAAAACAGAGAAATACAGATGTGAGTCCTCAGCTTCACCACACGCATGAACAACATTACTTATGTGCACATAATAATCAAAGATAGACTGGAGTGCGCAGGGTTAAAACTAAATAAGACCCCTTTTACCTCAAGCTCAGAGCTCAATTATAAAGATGTCCTTATCAGACAATGCCCATATAATACCGAGAGGAGTAGCAGTGCAGTTGGTGCACTGAAGACTCTCCAGGGCTTTTAAATCAATGTTAAATCATAATTTTGTCTCAAGCTATGGGCTTGGAAACGTCCTCCACAATAAAGGATAGTTAATTAGATTATTTATTAGCCGGCATAGAGAGATGCTGAAAGGCCTTTCTCTCTCCGTGTAGCGCTGAGGTATTGTGTTAAGTTGGGAGGGACAGGGCGCAACGCATGGTCTGCAGCTCTATTCAGATGCAGATGAGCCTCCTTCAGTGTTTAAAATAGGAACAGTGGGTCAGCACCCAAAAAGAGCAGCAGATGTTCCAGCCCCCGTCTGTACATGCGCCTGGAATAAAAGTTTCTATGGAGGAAGTGGGCAGGGTCAGCATCCTGGTGCTGCACATGCTGACAGACATAGGAACATACTCTCCCAGAGTTTCTACAGTGTGCATGAAATATGTGTCAATCTTGACTGTCTGTTCTTAACATATTTTTCCATTACTTTGTACGAGATCATCAATATATGCAGCCCCACTTTACGGTGACTTTCTAAATAAACTGACCAAATAAAAGACCCTAAGAAATGTGCCATGTGGCAGGGTGACACAGAACACAGATATGTCTTAATTACCAATGCATTAAAACACAAATTCAGATCCATTTAGATTTTTAGAAATGAGATTTTCAAAACTGGTGAGGGATAAAATTCTGTTGTTATGTAGGTGCTGAGTGAAAGCTATAGTAGATTTTATATTTATGGGAAGGTAATATAGATGAAAAGTCAGATTCAGAAGGCAGGTAGATGCCTTTTATACCTCCTTGGTCTTAACTATCAACAGCACCCACCTTGTGCCTGAGGTCCTTTACCTGGATTTGCTGGTCATTGTGAAAGTGACCTTTGTTTTGCTTCACCCTTTATTTCTTGCCATAGTTCCTCCCTTTGCCGGTATTAAAGGCTACCTGCACACTGCCATTTTCCTGAACCATAATGGACTTGTTTTGGTTTTGCCAGGATCCAGGGCTGGGTGCACACCATCCCTGCTGCTGGCTCCTTTTCATTGATTTCTATGTGTAGTTTCAAAACTTTATACACTAGTACTTATAACACATAATTGCATTTAAATAAAAAATGTGTAAATATGCATTAGCATAGTGTGCCTTTTTGATGAATATCATGAATTCAAGTTAATTTTTTATTAACTTTATTTTTTTATTTGTGTATTTAACCAGCTAGTCCTACTGAAATATAAAATCTCTTTTACAAGGGAAACCAACAGAGTGAAGCTCATTATACCAAGAGCACATATATAATAACAATACCTGTAATTAAAACACTTACACATTTCCTGAATTTCTTCTTCAATTCTGGATTTAAATTCTTTCCATGAAATTAAGCTTTCTACACAAAGTGTGTTCTGAAAGTCATCCCAGGACCAGGTTGCAAGAAATCCAAAAACTCTCATCCCAAGCCCAGTTCCTACTCTTGGCACCTGGAATTCAACCAAGGATTGAGGTTACAAGAACAATGACCAGATGGTTTTAGTGTACAAAGATATTAACGTAAAGTGCATCTTTGTAAATGAAAATGTACAGGGTTTTTAGTCTACATATCACCAATGAGGACATGCAATACAGTACATGGTGAAGACAAAGACCTTTACAGCCTGTGCAGATTCCTAAATCCCCCATAATGCACTGTGCAGAATCATAAATCCCCCACGATGCACTGTGCAGAATCGTAAATCCCCCATGATGTACTGTGTCCAGCACCAGCAAGGATGGTGCTGCAACAGGCATATATATTACATCACCAAAAGGAAGGAAAAAAATTTACAGATACAAAAAATACATTCTTGAAATTTATGCCAAAAGAAAAACCCAAGTCCAGCAGCTTTTTGGCCAGCTTGTCAATATGAACTTTGAAAGTTTATCAGGCCAAAGGAACTGTAACATGAAACATGCTCGATCTGGATGTCTGTGGTAGCTATTCGATTGAACATGGCCTGGGACTTTAAAAGTATGAAAACCATAACCTTTGATTTGTCAGCATTTAAAACAAGCTTCAAATTACACAAATAATTCTAAATAATATTAAAAGCAGATGTAACATTTTACATTTTGGAATCAGCATGTGAATAGACTACCGTCTCATCAGCATGCGGGTGAATGTTGGTATTTCACACTCAATAGTCCAAGTCATTTATATAAGTGGAGAAAAGTATAGGGCCCAGAACAGAACCTTGTGGAACACTGTTAGCTATCTCCAAATAGCCAGACTTAGGACTCAGACTGATATGTAGTAGCCTTTTCAACAATAAGGAATGGTGCACAGTATCAAACTTCAATAAATTGACAGGAACAGGCACAATGTTGATTAGAATCAAAGGCACCGATGCTATTTCATGATAACTATATTCCACCCTGAAACCAGATTGTGTTTTTATCACAATGTTTATTGTGAGTGTTAAGAACTCAACTTTCCAAGATTTCTGGAAGAACCAGAATTTTGGAAATTGGGTGATAGTTATTAAAATTTCACTATGCATTAATAACAGAACGACATAAACAGATTTCCAAACCTCTGGAACAGTAAGAGTAACATTAAGAGACAAATTAAAAATAGCAGTCAAAGCCTCTTCTATAAGAGCAGCTGCAGATTTGAACAGATAGGGTTCTTAAAGATAAGCTCTTGAAAGTTTTCTCCCGTTGATGTGGGGTTAAAATGTAAAATACAAGGAAAATATACATTTTTAATTTTAACATATAAGCAATTTATATAAATTAGGGCTACTGACATAGCACAAACTGCATTATAAAATTACAAAATGTTCTTCGATATATTCATAAGACTGCCAGTAACCGCATTTTGGATGTCTGACGTTGTACTTCGTTTTTAAACGGCATATGCTCTTTATATTTGATTTCTCCCGGCTTCCCTGATAGTACCTTGGTGACAATGAGGTAGTCCATTGGTGTAAAATAAAATCCAGATCTCATTGGTTACTTTTTACAGGCGTCATACAGAAGGCCCCATCCCTCTTTTATGTTTGACCACCATATAAACACATACAGAATCTCGTTTGTCTTCACGGCATCCAGTAACATCGTTGGTGCCGCTGCGTGTATCTTTTGGTGGGAGGGTTCTGAGCAAGAGATTGACGTTCGTTTCAATGGCAGCTGAAAAGGCAAGGGGAAGAGGAATGGACACAGTCATGCTAAAATGGTCTCGTATTCACCTGTTGATCCTTTTACAATGAAATGGTGAGTCGGGGACCGTCTGTTTATGCAGAACAACGTTGCTTTTTATAATCGTAAACTACGATAATAGAAATGATCAATTGCCTTTTTTGCTTTTGTTAGCGACACTGGTAGAATGCTTTTGTTGTGTTGACTAAGAAACGGTGAATTGAAGTATGCTGACTACTTTCTGGGTAAATTCGATATAAAATCTGCATAGAAGCTATTAAATTCAGCTACATTAATTCTCAAGTTGCAGCTCCCCCGTTTGTATTGTGAGATTTTTATCAGCAGTTCTAACAATTATAAGTCCATGTTTACGATCTGAATTTCGGTGGCCAAAAGCCGTTGTTTTAAACATTGATGGACACGTATTACTGTTACATATTTTGTATTATTATAGATGCAAAACTTTCCTGCAACAGGTGTCAAGTTTCGACCCAGCGGCTGGAAGACTGGCGATAGCAGTGTCGCGACTGGGCGAGTTTCAGCACCTCCGAGGAGGACAGCTCCCACCGCCGGGTTCAACGCCAATTACGGGTCAGTCAGTGACTCATTTTAACAATATTGTCATGGTTACAGTTATATCGACAGAACCCAATGAAATTTCAAATAACTTAATGCAACCAGTTACATCAAAAGTATCCGTTATGGCTTACATCCCTATTTTCCATGAAAAATTCCTTCATATGATTACAGTTACCGACCAAAAGCTATGTGTACATACATGAAAGATAGAGATTGATACATTTTTGTAACGATGAGAATAAACACTCAACAGATGAACCTTGAAAAATATTAGTGTCAGGATGGGAAGATGAAAATAAACAGAATCTAAAGGAAAAATTTGTAAAAGACACACAGAAAAGCTTCAGAATTACTATTAGATCATCATAATCAATCATCATTATGTAGATAGGATACTAAATTTGTACATCTGATACCTACATGAAATGAGATGCATCAGATTTGTGAGGCTTAAAATTGATTACAGTTATAAAAGTAAATAGTAGCACATCTACAAGGGACAAGGTCTGTATCTTTCCTTCAGATCCGGGGGTATCAGCAGAAAGCAGTGAAGTGGTGGTCTGGCTGGGGTGACAATCGACTCCATAAACAATAGCATAGGGTTCTTATATTAAGCCATTCCTCTGTTCTGTCTCTTTGATTCAGATATCCAGTGCCTTTCCTTTGGTGGCTGAACACTCTCGGAATTAATCACAACAATATCTGTCCACAGCCCCAACCCCCCTTCATTTTCTCTCTCTAACTGCCACAACCCCCTCCCTCTTTTTTTCTGCCTCAGTCCTGTTGCATAGCTACCAGCTCTGTCCATAAAACCCACTGGAGATGAATGACAGTCATTAAAAGAATGCATGTGTCTTGCCCACAGGAGTACAAGGGGACAAGAAGTTAAAACATTTCACTAATATTACAACTACTGCCACCATTGCTCCTGCTGCTCTTGCTGCTAACACTATTACTACGGCTAGTTTCTCTCCTTCCTCCCTTTTAGTAGTGGTGGTATCTGCTTTGTCAGTCTCATTTCCTATTCTACCTCAGCATCTAATTGCTGAGTGGAAGGAGAAGCAGGACAGAGCGACAGACCATCTTTCACAGCACATTCTGGGCTCAGCCAGAGCTGCCACACAGACAGCCCCCAGCGCTGCTCCCCTCCCCCATCTCCTCTTCCCCTCCAGTTGAAAGCCCAACTGCTCTTTGAAAGGGCTGGAGAGCTTCGGCAGAAGCAGTGGGGGGGCGAGGAGTGGGAATGTCACTGGGGTTTGTGTAAGCCAGAGAGAAGGGCAGGGGCAGAGACACAGCAAAAAAAAAAGGAGAGAGCGAGTGAGTGAGCGAGTGAGCGAGAGAAAATGATGGAGAGAGAGGAAGGGAGCAAGTGAGAGAGAGAATGGTTAGCCTATCCAGGTCTCCTGTTGGGGTCTCTTCAAGAGCTTTGCTATAGTGCAAATTGGAAAGTATTGAGTGTTGCACTGTGGGATCCAGTGCGTTTTTGGTCACAGAAAGATGTCAGAGAAAAAATACACTGTAAATTAATGAAATGAAAATACTTGTAATTATTATCAAATCTAAATAATTTTAAATAGGTGACATTTTTGTCATATATATTACAACTACTACAGTGTAATTATTATTAACAACAATAACAGTAATAATATTCTGACAATACACGTGCCTAGACAGATAAGCGAAAGAAAAAGGACCATATTCCACATAGTCACGCCTCTCTACCTGACAGAAAGACCATTGATTGAGGCAAGCAGGAAGGTAAGAACTTGCTCTCTCAGTGGGTGCCTTGACATTTATATTACCCTGACCCATCTATATTCCCTATACAAGAGTAATTACAAATAATTGTGAATCCAACGTAATTGTACCAGGATGTGTGGATCTCAGATAGGCTTTGAAATATATGTTGGGCAATTCAATTTCAAGTATTCATTTACATTTACATTTACATTTATTCATTTGGCAGATGCTTTTATCCAAAATGACTTAGAAAACATTGCTTTCTAGGCCTTATTATTATTAGTAGGAGCAGAAACAGCAGTATTATATTACTATTTATCACTATTATCATTACTATCATTATTATACAATTAGTAAGCTGCAGATGTTACCAAAGCATTTTTTCTAAGTACAAATGGCCAAATGGCTACATAAAAATTCGAAGGCAACTGATGTCGTGTTTTGCTCTCCTAGATTTGTGCCAGAGGTGCAGAACCGCAGTGGTGCTGAGAGGAGAGACTTGCCCCAGGTGCTGTGTGGAAGACTAGTGATTTTGTTGTGCGGCTGAACAGAGACAACAAATCCCAGTCTGCCTCCCAGCCCGGGACACGTATCTGCAGAAATATGCCTGCACAGAGTCATGTGAAGTGTGTGCATGTGTGTGTGTAGGAGAGAGACAGAAGGGAAACCTTTCCAAACATAACGTAAAACATGCTTGAAAATCATGACACCAAGCAAAGGCACAAAAAAACGACATGGGGTTTTCTTCCTTCCTGATTATCTATGAATGCGTTCTTGTTGAGGATTGAATGAGACCTTTGTTACTCTGGGATGTGCTATTTGTGATGATTTCATAGTTTTATTACAGGTGTAGTAAAATGGACTGAAAACAGTGTTTAACAACTTGGATCAAACCAACTGAGTGGGTACAGACGAGCACACATAAAATAATGGTATTATTTACATCACTCAATCTATCAAGATCACAAATGAAAAAAAATTCATTTTCAAGACATACACACTAAAATGAATGAATGTACTGTATTAAATAAAAAAGGATGGCCAACACATCTGTGTGTTATGTTTTGTGATCAGTGGCAGCTTCACGTAGGACAGGCAAATTATTACTTGTCATAGTTAACAACTAATAAAGAAGAAACTTGGTAAGAGAAAGGAGGTTTATAGTCTATTTAGAGTACACATAACCCTCTTTGGGGACATCAGTTTGTTTTTCTTATCATGGAGATTTGAAGTTTATTTCATGATGAGAAATCTTGGGTATTGAATTGACAACACTACTGATGCATCATTCTTATTTATTTAACAGATGACCATATCCAGGGTGACATAATTTCTACAACATAATTTATATTTGGTTTTATATGATCTATTACAGGTGGATATATACTGAAACAATGTGGATGAAGTGCCTTGGCTACATGGCACTAACCCATTTAGGATTCAAAGCTGTAAGGTTCTTTGAAAGCTTTGGATGCAGAGGTCTGTGTGTCAGTGATACTGGGAAAGCTTTGGATGCAGAGGTCTGTGTGTCAGTGATACTGGGAAAGCTTTGGATGCAGAGGTCTGTGTCAGTAATACTGGGAAAGCTTTGGATGCAGAGGTCTGTGTGTCAGTGATACTGGGAAAGCTTTGGATGCAGAGGTCTGTGTCAGTAATACTGGGAAAGCTTTGGATGCAGAGGTCTGTGTGTCAGTAATACTGGGAAAGCTTTGGATGCAGAGGTCTGTGTGTCAGTAATACTGGGAAAGCTTTGGATGGTATGAGGACCACTGCATATCTTGTATTTCTGGGAATTAAACTCTTAAAGCTTCTAATCTAAGAATCCCACTTCACCACTTTGTTTAAGGGTCATGTCCCATGTCTTTTTTCAGTATTCAAGTTGCTATGAAATTTTAAATTCTCATTGCTTCTTCAACTAACACATAAAAGTATGACTATTTAAGCACAAAACAATAAACAAAAGAAGTACAAACAGAGTACCCTTCAGTGTCCCAACATAATTTGATCAGATAGAATTCTTATTTTGTCATCTTGTATTGACATTGTAAATACCTTAATATGAACTGCAGGCAAAATTTAAAGTGCCCAGTATAATTAAGAATTTTACGAGATCTTTACAACATAGTCTACATTGGTAATACCTCAGTTGAAGGAGGTTAGGAGAGTCTTTGTGTAAGGCAAACGTATTAGTAAAACTTGATTTCATATTCTTTACAAATCAAATACAGTAAATAATACTTCCTGTTGTATTCCTACAGCAAAGCAGCTATACCCCTGTAATCAGAAAAAAAACTGTGGCAAAAAATCCTTAAAACAAGACCGAAAGTCGAACACTGAACGTCTGATTGGAGTTTTCGTTGTAACTAGATGCGAGTCAGTGTGGTGGAGATACAGCTCTTGATAGATGTCATATTTATCTAGTTAATATTTCCTAAAATGAAATGGCTTCTACAGGCTGTCGTTTACAGTATGCCAGGTTTTACTATGTGCTAGTAAGATTATATCTAGTTAATTCTCTGTTTACTTTAACTTTCCTCTCCGTTTTTCAGCATCCATACGCTCGTACGTTACGATCCTGCTTTTTGCTACAAATTGCGACTCACTTCCACAGAGCCCTACCAGCTTCACTCATATGTTTTTCACTCCAAGTGCTCTCTGCCAGACAGCAGATCTAAATATGGATTTCCCACCTCCAGTCCTAACACCAAAGATTTCATGGTAAGAGTTTGCGTTCAGAATCCAGTCGCTACAGCCAAAGTGCACACACCATTATTGTTTCTTCACCGAGGCATGTTCCGTTCTCGCCTGTGGGCTCTGCGTGTTGGGATATGTAGTTAAAATCACCGTCAAGCTAGCGTCGGAAATCGGATCATTCATTACTTTATAAACTACAAATCCCAGCAACTGCCAAACACGTTTCCGGTCTGTACTAAACCCACCTCTTTCAGTGCTTTATGGGAACTGTATTCCAAAACACAAAAGACTGCTCTCAGCTCAACGGCTCTGCTATTTTTAAAAGACTACCACATCCACAATGCTTAGCGCACTCGGTAAACATACAACTGTCAAACAGCGAAGTCGCCATTTTAAGTCCAGCCTTAAAATGGCTGAAAAATGCAGGAGAGAGGTAGTGACACTGCCATGGTTTCTTTTCTAATTTTGAAAACAGAATCGACTTCCAAATTGATTGACCTATTACAGGGTTAAATGGCTAAGGATACAGCGGGGCGTCGGTAAAATGGATATTAAAACTGCGGTTTTTAACGCGGCCAGAGATGGGAAACTGAAACTTATCCAGAAGTTGCTGAGCAACAAAAGTCCGGAGGAGTTGGAGGCGCTTGCCGAAGAGAAGACGCAGGGAGGCACCCCGCTTCTGATCGCGTCCCGGTATGGGCATTTGGAGGTAGTGGACTATCTGCTGGAGCACTGCAAGGCTAACGTAGAGCTGGGGGGCTCCGTTAATTTTGATGGAGAAACGATTGAGGGGGCGCCCCCGTTATGGGCGGCTTCTGCGGCGGGTCACCTGCCGGTCGTACGGACTCTGCTGAAACACGGAGCTTCTGTCAACAACACCACGCTGACCAACTCCACCCCACTGCGGGCAGCCTGCTTCGATGGTCACCTGGAGATCGTCCGCTACCTGGTGGAGCACCGTGCTGATATGGAAGTAGCTAATCGGCACGGCCACACCTGTCTAATGATATCTTGTTATAAGGGCCACAAAGAGATAGCCAAATTTCTACTCGAACGTGGTGCAGACGTAAACCGGAAGAGTATAAAAGGCAACACGGCCCTCCATGACTGTGCAGAGTCTGGGAGCCTGGACATCATGAAGATGCTGTTGAAGTGTAACGCGCGCATGGAGAAGGACGGCTATGGGATGACCCCCCTGCTTGCTGCCAGCGTGACGGGTCATACCAATATAGTTGAGTATCTGGTGCACCAGCCCCGCTCCTCACGGGACGAGCGTGTGGATGCCCTTGAGCTATTGGGTGCGACTTTTGTTGACAAGAAGCGTGACCTGTTAGGAGCCATGCGCTACTGGAGGCGAGCCATGGAGCTGCGACAGGGAGGGGAGCGGGTCGGGCCGCTGGTCAAGCCCCCTCCAGGGCCCCCTGTCCCCGCGTACGACTGCGCGCGGGAGGTGAGGACGGCAGAGGAGTTGGAGAGCCTGATTACAGACCCGGACGAGATGCGCATGCAGGCACTGTTGGTGCGTGAGCGCATCCTCGGCCCCTCGCACCCTGACACCTCCTATTACATCCGCTACCGGGGGGCCGTCTACGCCGACTCGGGCAACTTTGAGCGCTGCATCAGCCTGTGGAAATACGCGCTGGACATGCAGCAGAGCAACCTGGACCCGCTCAGCCCGATGACCACCAGCAGCTTCCTGTCCTTCGCAGAGCTCTTCTCCTTTGTGCTGCAGGATCGCGCCAAGGGCACGCTGGCCACCCGCGTCAGCTTCCAGGACCTGATGGGCGTGCTGAGTAAGAGCGTGCGCGAGGTGGAGCGGGCTGTGGCCCAGCGCGACAGCCCCCCCGAGGTGCCGCAGTTCAGCAAGGCGCTGTCCATCATCCTGCACCTCATCTTTCTGCTGGAGAAGCTGGACTGCACCCCTGAGCAGGAGCACCAGAAGAAACAGACCATCTACCGCCTGCTGAAGCTCAACCCAAGGGCCCGCAATGGCTACACTCCGCTGCACATGGCGGTGGATAAGGAGACGACAGCAGTGGGACGCTACCCTGTGGGCCGCTTCCCGTCTCTGGCAGTGGCAGCTCTGCTGTTAGAGTGCGGTGCTGACGTGGACTCCCGCGACAGCGACAACAATACACCGCTGCACGTGTGTGCGGCCAACGGCTGCCCGGAGATCATGAGCATGCTGGTGCGTGCAGGCGCACACTTTGACGCCACCAACGCACAGCGGAAGACAGCCTATGAGATGCTGGATGAGCAGAACAGCGGCCGCCACACTCTGCACCCCCTCAACTATGTGACGCTGCAGTGCCTGGCAGCGCGTGCCATCGAGAAGCACAGACTGCCCTACAAGGGGCTGATCTCAGACGAGATGGAGGCCTTCATCCAGCTGCACTGACCCCCATCTTGCCTTCTCTGCATCAGCCATTTTCCTTACACTCAGCTCTTCTCAGGCTGAGACCAAATCAAAGCAATAATCCCACTAATCGCAAACCACAGCCCCATAACTCGAGGAGGATGTTTCAGTTGATTTCTTTCTTCCAGAACACAAACACCTTGACGTTCTGGTCTTGGATTTGCAGTTAGGGCGTGGCTGAAAATGCTGATTTGATTTAGGCTTTTATGGTCTCAGCTTTTCTCAGATTTCCACACATGCAAGATAAGTGTTTAGTTTCGCCTGTCAGTATGTAATTTGACTATACAGTCATTTTTAAGGTGGCGGTAGGTAGCAGTTCAAAATCAGGAATGGGATATTACTGTAAAGGGGATTACTAAATTTGGTAAATGCCTGCATGTTGGGTTAAAAAGTGAGTGAGATAGTTTGTTCAAAATGTCTTATTGCCAGTAAATCTGTCAGCCTCTGTGATGCAAAGCTTGTACGTCCCACTCCTGTCTGTCCTTCTCTTGGTACTATTTTGTTTCATTTTTAGTTATTCCATGTTATGGTAACTTCCACTGGGAAAAGCAGTGAAGTCTGCTGTGCCAAACTGACACCCTATATTTCTCAGGCTTCACCGGATACCTGTTTGCTGCGAGTGGGAAGGCTCCTCACTGGCCTTACGTGCCATTTGTCTATAGCTGGTGTTGCATCATTATTCATTAGAAACTGTCCAGCCTAGTCTGGTTAGATTCTACAACAGGAAATTTTGAAAAAGGCACTTTTAATCCCAAGAGAATTAGGGGTGCTTTAGACCTGTTAGTTTATTGCATTTGAAAAACATCCACCTTTGATCTCTGAATTTGGTCAATCATCTTTTATTATCAAGCTGGGAGATTTCACCAGAGTTGGAGGTTAGAATGAATTATGGAGTCTGGTAATGGACTACATTTGCCTCTTAGTCTTATTATTATTGATGTTTTCATTTTGGTTTATTATTTTACAATATCACATTTCATTGTTTGATGTTATGTTGTTAACTTGACCTTATTTAAAGCACTTTGAAAAATCCTAGGACTCTTGCATCCGAGCTTTGGACTCACTCATTAACTCTGGAGTTCCTTGTCTAACAGATTGTTGAATCTTTGGGGCAAAACTGAGTTTGAGATGCCTGAATAAAATTCAGTGTCCCGTCAGAGTGTTTGTGTTTAATGAGATGTTTGGCTCGGTAAATTTTTGCACAAGATGTTTTTATCTTGCTTGATCTGTGTCTGGGTCTCACCTCAGGTCTCAGAAAGGGGTTGAAAGGGAGAGGGGTGAAAATATTATTGTTATTATTACTATTAACCTTTATCAATAAGAAGCAGCCTGGCCTGTCTTTAGTTAAGAGGCTGAAGACAAAGAACTGTTTTTATAGTGTTCAGCTGAGCTAGTGTGTTGTTATTTTTCCCATAGCAATAAGGAAAGTACATTTTCCTTCTTGCTATAAGAGTTTTCCTTTGGGCCTTGAGTAATCACTTAGTACACGTAGAATTATGTTCCACATCTTGAATTCAGTTTGATGACGTGAAAATGTTCTTCACACCACAGCTCCCCTGTTGTGCTGGTAGGTTGTTTGAAGTTAAATAGCAGGTGAGGTGAGTGTTGATTTGGTCAGCATGTTCACAGTTCAGCACGCACTCACTTAGGGGCTTCTTATTACAGACACAATCAGACAGGAATGAAAACAGAAATCTCTTGTTTTGCTGTGCCAGCTCTGAGGCTGGCATAACGAGGGCCTGAATTTGGCTGTTTTTGTGCTCAGATCAGCTGCTAATTTCTGCTGTAGCCCAACAGCAAACAGCAAATTCCAGGTGCAACTTTTCAGTGTAGAAGGGCTGACTCAGCACTGTTTTTTCTGACACTGAAGAAGTTCAGGTGTAGTACCTTGATGGCACAATCACAATCCCCCTCTGAGGCCGAAGCTGCCATCTTTTTGATTATAAGATTATTACCCACAATGCCAGACTGCTGGGCGTGTGACACAGTTGGGCAGCTGTGTCCCCTTTTGCATTATAGCGTCCACCAAGAACTGTCTTGTTCTTTGTATTTTTGTTTCTTTCTGGCTGTCTAAGTAATATATAGTACAAACAACAGAAACTGGAGTTTCCAAGATCTTTACACTCTTGGCATATAAATAGAGTGCAATTAACGTCAGCAGGGCAGCACTGGGGTCTTTGGCAGCACTGGGGTCTTTGGCTTGCCTGTCTATTTTTGGCACCTGTTGCACTTTTCTCTGTACACTAAAATCTGCTGCAGTAAGTCAGTACTTAAAGTGAGGAGAGGAGAAAGCTGCGCTGCTGGTGTCAGTAGGTTTGGAACTGTAAAATGTAATAATCCCTGAAGGTGAATATTTGGAGTTCATTTTTTATTTTCATTATTTTCATTTTAAATGAGATTTCTGTGTGTTGGTGGCCACTGTGACATTGTGAATGATGACCTGTCAGTGTGGTCCCTGTCACACCCAGGTCTGTGTATTAGACTTCAGCCCTACTTTAACTCTCAGCTCTGGCCCTGACTGTAATGGAACAGTCATTTTGGCTTTTTTGTGTGTTCCACCAGCTTCTGTAATTTTCTTCAAATCTATATTTTAAAAATACTATTGATATAATTTTTTACATCGTTTATTTTTCACTTGGGCAACTTGGAAACAACCTGATTTTGTCTATATCCTCTCATCTTTTAATTTTTAGATTTGTAGCATGGACCTCTGACCACCTCTGCAAACATCACGCTTCGTCTGCAAAATAACCCTAAACACAGCATGTCAGGTGAATGATACTTCGTCTGCAGCATAACCCTAAACACAGCATGTCAGGTGAATGGTACTTTGTCTGCAGCATAACCCTAAACACAGCATGTCAGGTGAATGGTACTTCGTCTGCAGCATAACCCTAAACACAGCATGTCAGGTGAATGGTACTTCGTCTGCAGCATAACCCTAAACACAGCATGTCAGGTGAATGGTACATGTGAGGCAGTAAACTGATATTTTGCAAGTCCATGTGAGGCGTCAGTACTGATCAGAACTGATCTCTAAAGAGCACATACCAAAAACATACTATGTGCCACTCAGAGTATCTGATAACTTCTACAGTCTGATGATATACCTAATGTCTCAATGTTTGACTAGTACCTTGGATATCAGGTTTAATCACACCAGTTTTAGACACAGCTGAGAGGAGCTGTGATGGTTCAGTTGTTGAAAATAAAGAAAAAGCTGAATTTCAAAGGCTTGGCCTGCCAGTTACAGTGCCTGCCAGTTACAGTGGATCAGCATTACAGTGTTATCTCTATGCGACAAAGGGAGGGTGTCACAACGACACAGAGCAAAAATAAATTAAAAAAGTAACTTAGAATTTCAAAAATGTTTAAGTATGTTTATTCACAAAAATAGTTTGTGTAATAATTTACCCATTGATTTTATATTGTCAAGTGACTGCGTAAATAAGGATTGCATGCATAAAGCCACCTGTAGAAGTGGCTATCTACATTAGCTACAAAGGTAGCTATCATGCTCAAAAGATAACATGTCAACTATTTAGACCATAATCCAGCTGTGTAGCTGCTTCCTGGCCTTTGCCTGGTTTTTATTATGTGAACATGCGTTGATGTCAAACTGATGTCTGTAATAGGCTCTGAACTGCACAGCATGGGCCTCACTGCATGCCACAGGAGTCGTGATTGGCTGAAGCTGAGGAAGGAAACTATGCTGCTGTCCTGACACTAGGGGAGACACAGTTACCAGTGGAGTGCTTTTACTATCTGCAGTGGATCCTAGTGCTGTTCTGAGCTCTGATGTGTTTAAACTTAGTTGTAGGTAGAGTTATTACTGCCTACCCATGGACTTGCAGATAGTTAGTTTTGTGGTAGTAAGTATTTTTTTTGCTTTTTTAAACATACGATTGATAAATCTGACATAGTTTCTTTCCTCAGCTTTACAAGCTAGCCAACCCCTAAATATGAAATGCTAAATTTTGACATATTGCAGGCCCAAGTTGATGCTTTGTTGCATAGAAGATTGTCGCATGCACTACTGCGGTAGTATAGTATGCAGTGTTCCCACTCTGAGACCTGCGTCCATTTCAGCACTAAGCACTTCTTTCTCTCAGTCTCCTGTGCTCTGGATCTCAACAGCTTCTGAATCACCTCTATTGCCAAGAGTTTCCTCACAGTCAACTCCTTCTGTCAGGGGAAAGCGGAATCAGGCGTCTGTTTGCTCTCGCACCCTGAGTCATCAGGGGCTTTATACTGTTTTTCTGTGGAAGATTTACAGTGGAGCTCATTAGGTCTGAATCAGTCTCTGACTCCAGCAGGTGGGTGTCTGCATTTCCAGGGGTGGGGCCAGAGTCATTCATGGTTTGTGGGCTGACTTTAGTTTTTTAGGTCCCATGCAAACATGCTCACAAGCTGCAAAGTTGTTGCATTAACAATATAATATTGAGTCAGACTTTCTAATAAAACTTAAAGAATAATTGTTCTGCATCAATAACTGGTAAATACCAAAAATTAGCATAAACATTCCCTACCAGATCCCGAGCTTCAATTCACTTGTTGCATAAAAATGATTTACCATGATCAATTATATGAAGTTGGGTAGTTACCTCTGAAAATAGCTGGATAGTCACAAATATCATAGAAACAGAACAAATTCAGTTACACTGTCATTATTTAGTGGAGGCTCAAACACAAAAGATTTTTTCTGAAGCGTAATTACAACTAGAAGAACAAAAGTATTCATTAAAAACCCTGTGTGGACGGGTATGCTTCTGTGAACCTGTGGGATGTAAATAAATGCTATATTAATGTTGAATTAAAATGTGACCCGTTTCCTATGAAAAACATCTGGTACTTCAGGGAGTTGCTGTTGTTATCTGAAAACACCATCTGCACTGGGTGTAAGGAAGGAATCAGAATACACACTAGGTGGCAGTAAAAGCACAGAAATTATATATAAATGGAAAGTCATAACGTTTTTAATGAGGTATAATGCACTGATGTGGGTCTGTTTGGTAAATATGTCTCTTTAAATTGACATTGAAAAAAATACTACCTGACATCTCAGCCATTCATTGAAAATAATTGTCACGTGACGATTTTGCAATATTTTGACACATTTCATTAACCTTGAATTTGGTCATTTTTATTTGATGTGTCCACATGATGACATCATGGCACAGAACTGTAAAAGACGCTGACTTTTGGATGTGATGTGATTTTAAAGATTCCATGGCACTAATTGCAAAGAGAATTTTGTGGTCGTATTAACAATCAGCTCAATCAATGAAGTCACCCAACCACCCTCAGTTTACTTGGCTAAATAAATCCTTGCCTGTCTTAGTGGCGCTAAGGGGCTGCCATGCAGTACTGTGCTGGGAATGAGTTGGAAATGTGAAATGTTTCTGAAACGGAATAGATGAAAGGCCCTAGATAAGTGCAATTCATTGTGAAATCTTGTCACTGGGGGAGTATTGGTTTACATGCTAGCATTTGAGATGAAGACTCAAACACTACACAAGGAAATAGTGAGTCACCGCCTGCTGAGTCTGTCTTCCACAGAACATCTGATGACTCCTGGTGAAACAATAAGTCAAAACAAGCCGGAGAGCAGCCTGTTCTTCCTGTCTGCCTGCTTTAAAGTGCAGGTAGGGGTGTAATTTCAGGTTGAATGGTAGCCTAATGTAGAAAACTTTTGCAGATCTGGGATTTCATTCTTCCTGGCAACAAAAGAAAAGAGTGAAGAAGCAGGGGTGTGAAACGGGCAATTCAAACACATGCGGTACAAAATCATGTGTCCCGACCCACTGTCTGCAGTGTGGTCCTCGCTTCTTTTATTTACCCTGCAACACTTACAAATACTGTACCGCAATGTCACTCTATTGCACGTGCCATTTCAAGAAAACAGTTATAGAAAGATCAATTTGATGAAAAACGCCCACAGTGGTTTGACTTATGAAAGTAATAAGTTCAGCTTTTTCTTGCTTATGGTAAAAGCAGATTGTCCAACACAGTCTTGGCAAACAGACATTCTTTCTCTTCTGTCACAAATAAACGGAATATGATGAAGGAATTCTTGCTTGTCATCAGTTTGCTCACGCCTCTCGGTGAGCTGTAAGATACGGAGTGATGGGAGCGTGTGGATGCACGGAGCTGTTGCAGCTGATGCAGTCTGACAGCGCGCATCAGGCGCATTGTCCCCGCAGGATGAAGGCGGCGTCGGAAACTGCAGAAAACAGCAAAGCGTCTCCCGCCAAATGCGCTGCGGCGCTTCAAAGGATTAAATCCCGCGCTACACCCGGCCAGAATGACCTGCGGCTATACAGAAGGCACGATCGCACACTGTGTCACTAGTTTCTTTATGAAATATGTAGGGGTGGCTGCTAAATACATACTTAGCTCATTTACCAAATGTTCATCCTTAAACATATATCCTTTTCAAATTCCTGGTTTAACAATCAACATGTTGTGAACTCCGTCTTTAAAAAGAGCGCTGAATATAGACTCCAATCAATGTGCTATGCTGGATAAAACTAAAAATAAAAACGTATTTGAATATATTTCCATAAACACACGCAGCTCGGCTTCCCCAGCTTTCGCATAAACAGCTGCGCTCTGGAGCCTCGCGCTCGGACGCTTTATTTTTGCTTATTTGCATGATCTCGCGGAAAGCGCTTGGAAGCAAGCCAGGGCGCGAGACCAAACTTTCGCGCGCTGAGCTGAAGCTCCAGTCACAGCCTTGATCGGCATGGTATTAACCCAATAAAATTTGAGAATGCAAGTGGGATTGGCCAATGGAAATTTGAGTTGGATCTGGTAGGCGGGGAAAGCTGCGATTGAAGGCTCTCATTGATTCAACTCTCCTCATAACTGTGTCTAATCGCTGGGAAGTCTTCAAACTTATCCAATATCACTTATTTTGTAAAGAAATATTTTGTCTAAATCTGAGCATTTTGATTTTAGAACGGGTAAAATACAGGTAATATAAATTTTTGTATTGTAATGTATTATCAATTCTAACATGCAGTGGTGAGTTCAGATCTGTGAGCTGTGTAGTTAGCTAGTTGTAGCTGGATAGTTGTTTTCTAAACAGCATTTAGAGAAATTAAAAACCAGCTCGTAACAAGCAGCCGAACAGCTGATCAGATGGTTATTGGGTGTCAAACAAAGTGTTTACGCCTTACTAGCTGGCTGAGTTTGTTAGGAAGCTGTCCATCAACAGAGTTGCAGTTTTGTGGAAGTGTTTGTGAGCAGTATAGCAGGGAAGCTGCTAACCCAATTCGCAAATGCAATGATCCGGCCAGTTTCTCTCTAAAGGTCGAGCTTATTTATCTAACCTGCGGATCTGCGTGTTGATGGCATCTAGCGCGCTAGCTAGTTAGCGGGTTAGACCTCAGTAACCACGTAGGCTAACAGGGTAGCCAGCGTAAAGGCGTATGGATCAGCTTGTGAAACCGCATGTCCTGCCTTTCCGAGGCTAACTTTGCTGGCTAACCTTGCTGGGTGTGAAAAGTTTCGTTAGCTGGACGTGCGCGGAATCCAGAGGATTCAGGGTCGATAAGGGGAGTTTGCTGTGGAAGATGTCTAGCAGCGGACCGCATGGTATTAAAGCGAAATTAATTTGAGACACATGTAACTTAGATGGCCATTAGTGTCCCTACATGCCTAGCCAGCCGTGCATGCGGTGCGCGATGCCTGCTGGCCGGATACAAAGGGCAGGGGTGCGCCTTGTGTACACAAAATGGTGGCATCGTACTTACCAACAACTTGGACAACCCAGCTACGGTACTAGCAGCGGGTCGCTTTTACTGTGAGCATGGCTTGTGAATCCCTCAGGGAAATATCTAAGTTTAAACAAGAAAGGGTAACTACTTAAATGCCTAGTTAGGTAAATCTATATGCTGAAGAGGTGACTCTTCAGAGGGCACAAAAAGCGCACGTTGGATAGTTTTCTACTTCAGCTAAAGCTTATTGAATGAGCTTCATTCTAGCTTGTTATGGATCTTGTGAAGATCACATAAAGCACATTTTGATAAATAAATGCATGCAGTTCAGTGTGCATGTTTTTCAGTTGTTAAATAGCTGCAGGAGCGCCGGGTGAATGGGTGCGATCAGCTGTTGTGTACAGAGATGCAGAGGGTTGAATTAAAGAGCAAAGCAGACTGTACACCAGTAGCGCTTCTCATCCTGCGGGGCGACAGCAGCCGCATCGGCGAGGGACACAGCCGTGACCAAACCAGGGATGCGATCAGGTCACACTGATGAAGTGCTGTTCATCGTTTGTATCAGAACGTTTTCGTGGACAGTTATTTGTAAACACGCCATCGTTTGTGACGATATCTCATGTGGATACGTTAATTTTCTTGAGCTATGTTGTCATTATCACTGAGGTCAATTGACTGCCTGCAGGGTTTTGGAGGCATTGGTGTTATACTGAGGTTTATGTATTTTCCTGACAATAAACTGGGGGGGGGGGGTGGCAGGAAAATATTCACCGTTGCACTCTGATCTGACACGTGAGCATGCAGTCGTTCCTCTGTATTTTCCTCCCAGGTAGGTTGTATTCTGTTGCTCTCAGTAGTTTCCAGTCATCCTGCTCCTCTTTACAGCTGATCGGTGTTGTGTGTCTCAGGGCTGCAGCAATGTGGATTCAGGTGCGCACCATGGATGGCAAGGAGACACAGCGGATCGACTCCCTGTCCAAACTGACCAAGGTGGATGAGCTCCGCCTGAAGATCACGGAGCTGTTTAAGGTGGAGCCGGAGAGACAGAGGCTCTTCTACAGGGGCAAGCAGGTGGGCGGCAGGGGACTGATGCTTAAAAACATCAGCAATACTTATTTTCATAACTGCAGTTACCAAGAGTGACTGAAGGCTGACATGGTCTGGTATCTTTGAAACAGCAGAAACAGGAGCAGCAATGGCATGGGGAGAAAAGGCGAAATAACAGAAACTATGCATTGTTGGTGTTGAAATAAAAATGCCATGCTCAGCAATAACTAAGAGCATTCCATGCTTCTGGAAGCTAACGGTGAATTGACGAGGCATTACTGAACTATGTTTGAATTCATTGAAGGACTGAGTGATCAGTGTGCATACACACTTGCTTTCAGATGGAGGATGGCCACACCATCTTTGACTACAATGTGGGTCTGAATGACATCGTACAGCTGCTTGTGAGACAAACTCCGCCCCCTGCTGCTCTTCCCTCTCGTAAGGATAAGGAGGCAGAGCTTTCAGACTCTGACTCGGGGTGTGGCTCGGCCCAAAGTGAGTCAGACAAGAGCTCCATGCATGGGGAGACCGAAACGCAGGCTGCTGGCCCCTCTGTGCAGACGGACCTGCCTGAGCTTGTCCACCCGGGGTTCGGGCTGTATAAGGTGAGCCAGCCTTAAAGGACTCCATCATTACGCATTTATTTGAGTGGATGAGACAGAAATCATTTGCAATTCCAGGGTCCAAGCAAAATAAGCTAATGGCCCGAGGGTCTTTTATTTCATGCAGTAAAAGTCTGTGATGAAGATATTCACAAGCCAGTGGTAAGAAGAATTTGATTATGCCTTGACTCAACAATGACAGACACTGGGTCCCTTATTTTTCCTGTTTGGATGTGAATGTCAAATTTCTGGACATAATCCATATTAAATAATTCCCCCAAAGCAGTTGAATTTTTAAAAAGTTTAATTTGTTGTAAAAGCCTTCTATTTTGTACACAGTTTGAATTTGTGTGACATGTTCCAGAATTTGAGGCATTGATGATTATCTTTTCATTTGTCATATATGATGTACACCGATGCACCAGGAGCAGTTTTTACGATTGTTTAATTCATTGTGTTTTATTAATATTCATTTTTCCTTTAGATCAATGAGTTTGTGGATGCCAGAGACCTGAACATGGGTGCATGGTTTGAGGCGCAGATTATGAATGTGACAAAGGAGACAAAGAACTCGACTATGGAAAGCGGATCTGAGGAGGAAATTCTCTACCATGTCAGATACGAGGAGTGAGAAGCCCTTAGTTTTACTCGTTACCCTGCATAACCTGCAGAGCTAGTAAGGCATGATGTAGCGCAGTAGGGGGGGATGGTAAAGGTACAGGGCAGTTAGAATGGCAGCTAATTGACCTTAAGGTGGAAAATGATCTTAAGGAAAAAATGTCACTGATACTTACTTGTGCCAGTGATGCAGCATTGCAGACTTGTTTTAACACATACTGCTGTGCAGATGGTGACTAATTCATTTCAGCGTAGTTGTTTCCCATAATACTCTGTACTGTTGATGGTCTTGAGCAGACTAGTAACAGTGTTTGTCACTCACTCACATCTTTACACCATATTTTGCCCTGGTTGTAAATGTAATATGAGATATTGCAGAAAGGCAGCCCATGCTGTCAAAAGTTTCCAGAACCTTAAATGCTGAAATCCCAGTGCACCACTGGAACACGAGATGGCATGTGGAATGATTGAGAGTTTGATGAATGAGCAAGATTATTTTTGGATGCAATACTTGAGAGGGTATAAAAATGAAGAAGCTGTTTCAGTGTGGGTGCGCTGAGGCCTGACGCATGGCTCTGTCTCCGCAGTTACCCGGAGAACGGCGTGGTGCCTCTGCAGGCCAAAGACGTGCGGCCGCGGGCTCGCACTGTTTACCAGTGGCACCAGTTGGAGGAGGGCATGGTGGTGATGGTCAACTACAACCCTGACGAGCCCAAGGAGAGAGGCTTCTGGTACGATGCCCAGATCCAGAGGAAGAGGGAGACGCGCTCTGCTCACGAGATCTACGCCAAGATACTGCTGGGGTACGGGCTCACGGTTAGGGTGTGGCACTCTGACCTCTGGCCTGGCAGGCTTTCTGTCAGTCTTATTCTCTGCTGTGGGAAGAGCTCAAGGTTCTGTTACTCACTCCGACAGGATTGCAGACAGATTACATGGACCAATCAGTGATGATCCATCTTTCCTGGTGCTTTCCTCGCGCTCCCTCTGCGCGACGCTCCCTCTGCGCGACGCTCCCTCGCTCCCTCTGCGCGACGCTCCCTCTGCGCGACGCTCCCTCTGCGCGACGCTCCCTCGCTCCCTCTGCGCGACGCTCCCTCTGCGCGACGCTCCCTCTGCGCGACGCTCCCTCGCTCCCTCTGCGCGACGCTCCCTCGCTCCCTCTGCACGACGCTCCCTCTGCGTGACGCTCCCTCTGCGCGACGCTCCCTCGCTCCCTCTGCGCGACGCTCCCTCTGCACGACGCTCCCTCTGCGCGACGCTCCCTCGCTCCCTCTGCGCGACGCTCCCTCGCTCCCTCTGCGCGACGCTCCCTCGCTCCCTCTGCGTGACGCTCCCTCTGCGCGACGCTCCCTCTGCACGACGCTCCCTCTGCGCGACGCTCCCTCGCTCCCTCTGCGCGACGCTCCCTCGCTCCCTCTGCACGACGCTCCCTCTGCGCGACGCTCCCTCGCTCCCTCTGCGCGACGCTCCCTCGCTCCCTCTGCGCGACGCTCCCTCTGCGCGACGCTCCCTCTGCGCGACGCTCCCTCTGCGCGACGCTCCCTCTGCGCGACGCTCCCTCTGCGTGACGCTCCCTCTGCGTGACGCTCCCTCTGCGTGAC
The DNA here is from genome assembly GCF_013368585.1 of Megalops cyprinoides. Classification (NCBI taxonomy): domain Eukaryota; kingdom Metazoa; phylum Chordata; class Actinopteri; order Elopiformes; family Megalopidae; genus Megalops; species Megalops cyprinoides. Next base: position 28,627,400 of record NC_050602.1, read on the forward strand.
GCTCCCTCTGCGTGACGCTCCCTCTGCGCGACGCTCCCTCGCTCCCTCTGCGCGACGCTCCCTCTGCGCGACGCTCCCTCTGCGCGACGCTCCCTCTGCGCGACGCTCCCTCTGCGCGACGCTCCCTCGCTCCCTCGGCGTGACGCTCCCTCTGCGCGACGCTCCCTCTGCGTGACGCTCCCTCTGCGCGACGCTCCCTCTGCGCGACGCTCCCTCGCTCCCTCTGCGCGACGCTCCCTCGCTCCCTCTGCGCGACGCTCCCTCGCTCCCTCGGCGTGACGCTCCCTCGGCGTGACGCTCCCTCGGCGTGACGCTCCCTCGCTCCCTCTGCGCGACGCTCCCTCTGCGCGACGCTCCCTCTGCGCGACGCTCCCTCGCTCCCTCTGCGCGACGCTCCCTCGCTCCCTCGGCGTGACGCTCCCTCTGCGTGACGCTCCCTCGGCGCGACGCTCCCTCGCTCCCTCGGCGTGACGCTCCCTCGGCGTGACGCTCCCTCGGCGCGACGCTCCCTCGCTCCCTCGGCGTGACGCTCCCTCGGCGTGACGCTCCCTCGGCGTGACGCTCCCTCGGCGTGACGCTCCCTCTGCGTGACGCTCCCTCTGCGTGACGCTCCCTCTGCGTGACGCTCCCTCTGCGAGACGCTCCCTCTGCGTGACGCTCCCTCTGCGTGACGCTCCCTCGCTCCCTCGGCGTGACGCTCACTCTGCGTGACGCTCCCTCTGCGTGACGCTCCCTCTGCGTGACGCTCCCTCGGCGCGACGCTCCCTCGCTCCCTCTGCGCGACGCTCCCTCGCTCCCTCGGCGTGACGCTCCCTCGGCGTGACGCTCCCTCGGCGTGACGCTCCCTCTGCGTGACGCTCCCTCTGCGTGACGCTCCCTCTGCGTGACGCTCCCTCGCTCCCTCTGCGCGACGCTCCCTCGCTCCCTCTGCGTGACGCTCCCTCTGCGTGACGCTCCCTCGCTCCCTCGGCGTGACGCTCCCTCTGCGTGACGCTCCCTCTGCGTGACGCTCCCTCTGCGTGACGCTCCCTCTGCGCGACGCTCCCTCGCTCCCTCTGCGCGACGCTCCCTCGCTCCCTCGGCGTGACGCTCCCTCGGCGTGACGCTCCCTCGGCGTGACGCTCCCTCTGCGTGACGCTCCCTCTGCGTGACGCTCCCTCTGCGAGACGCTCCCTCTGCGTGACGCTCCCTCTGCGTGACGCTCCCTCTGCGTGACGCTCCCTCGCTCCCTCTGCGTGACGCTCCCTCTGCGCGACGCTCCTTCGGTGCGCTGTGCTGCAGGTGTCTCTCTAATGGGTGTCACTGCTGAGATCCCATGCAAGATCATTTTGAAGGAAGTGCGTCTTTGGAGTCTGTATGTAGTTTCAGTTATGGCTCATGTGAATATGAGAAAAATAAATGAACCCGGCTAAGATCAATTAAAATGTGTTTGAATTAACGTAAAACGCATTTGGCCATTTTATACTTGAGTTTTAGATTTTTGGGGGTCCTCATCAACTTGGCTAAATGCAATTTTTATTAGTTCTGACGTTTGTCTGACCTGGGGTTTTCTAGTTTCGAAAGCATTGCCATAACAAACGTCAGGTCTTGTTTTTGTTGAGCAGCTGTAGATCTTTTGTGACTGCTTGGATTTCTAATAATGATCATAGCACGCTCCCTCAGTGTGACGACTCTGCCAGTATAATGAGTGTGACACGGAGAGAGCTGTCAGAATGAAATGCCACATTAGTACTTCTCAGAAGATGGATATATGAAGGTCCAAGACACACTTTTGCAACATGCTGGTGGGCCCTGATCTAGCTGAATTACCTGAACCCTCATTCCCTGGGGCTACAGCCAAGACAACAGGTGTGTCAGTGACATTGTTGGCCCTGACAGGACATTTCCACGGCAAATCCACAATTTCTGCACTGTATGACGACCATCAACCGGCATTTTGTTTAATTATTTTTTTCATCTCTCAAAAGTGAAAAAAGAAAATATGATCACATCTAGAATTTATTTTGAAAGGTTTTGAAACCTGATGTAACGAGGCTCTCTTTGGCAGAGTTCTGTCATTTTTTCCTTTGAAAGTGCGTGTAAGTGTGTGCTGATACGGTTCTCTCATTGCAGGGATGCTGGTGACTCTCTGAACGACTGCCGCATCATGTTTGTGACTGAAATTTACAAGATTGAGGAGGCTGGGAGTGGAGATCCGCAGGGGGCTGCCTCTGAGAGCCCGATGAAAAGTGGGTGTAAAGCACTCAGTTGCATGCAGCACTTCTGTGCTGTGATGGACAGTTAGTTCAGGCTTCACTCGGACACAGAAAAGACTTTTTGTCATAGGGCTGCTGTTTAATAACTGTTAGCTAGACTCATGCCATGTGTTGCTAAACCTTTTATGTGGAATAAATTTTTAAGTAATGTTTTATTTGCATGATGTAAATGTTAATGTAAAACTGCAGTAAAAGAAGTTGTGCTCAGAGAGAGATGACGATTAAATAATGCAAATGAGTTACGTGTCTGGTGTCTGTCTATCTGGTGTCTGCCTGTGTGTGTGTGTGTCTGTCTGTCTGTCCTGCTCCTGCAGGGTCAAATGGACCGGAGTGCAAACACTGTAAAGACGACCCCAAGAAGAACTGCCGCATGTGCAACTGCCACGTGTGTGGAGTCAAGCAGGACCCCGACAAGCAGCTGCTGTGTGACGAGTGTGACATGGCCTTCCACACTTACTGCCTGACCCCACCCCTCACCACCATCCCCGACGACGAGGACTGGTCAGTCTGATGAAGGCCGTGTGTGTGTGTGTTGTGAGCGTGTGTGAGTGTGTGGGTCCCCACAGCACTGTATCTGAACCCCAATGAGGTGAATTTCATGGAATGATGCAGGGTTCCTAAGTTAATGAAATGGGTGGCTCTGTGAGCAAGCTGTAGGGTCGATGGGGCCCACAGGCCTCAACCCTAATCCCTCAACCACAACCCAGGATAACCCCAGTGACCCCATCGTGTCACGTCATGAGTCTCTATCATGTGCTGTCAGTGCAGTAGGGAGGTGCTGCGTAACCTTGAATGCAGGTGCTCTGATGCGTGTGGTGGTGGTGTGTGCGGGTGCTCTGATGCGTGATGTAGTGTGTGTGTGCGGGTGCTCTGATGCACAATGTGGTGGTGTTGTGTGCGGGTGCTCTGATGCGTGATGTGGTGGTGTGCGGGTGCTCTGATGCGTGATGTGGTGGTGTGCGGGTGCTCTGATGCACGATGTGGTGGTGTGTGCGGGTGCTCTGATGCATGATGTGGTGGTGTGTGTGGGTGCTCTGATGCATGATGTGGTGGTGTGTGCGGGTACTCTGATGCATGATGTGGTGTGTGAGGGTACTCTGATGCACGATGTGGTGGTGTTGTGTGCGGGTGCTCTGATGCGTGATGTGGTGGTGTGCGGGTGCTCTGATGCACGATGTGGTGGTGTGCGGGTGCTCTGATGCGTGAAGTGGTGGTGTGTGAGGGTACTCTGATGCGTGATGTGGTGGTGTGTGCTGGTGTGGGTGAGGGTGCTCTGATGCGCGATGTGGTGGTGTGTGCAGGTACTGCCCAGACTGCAGGAACGACGTGAATGAGGTTGTACTTGCTGGAGAGAAGCTGAAGGAAAGCAAGAAGAAAGCCAAGATGGCGTCTGCGAGTTCCTCCAGCCAGAGGGACTGGGGGAAGGTGAGGCCACAGGCGGGGCACAGGGTCACACCTCTGCTAAATCTGTACTCCTGAGATAGAAACCCCTTCATCTGTAATGATCAGTGTAAAATGGACCATGAATATGTGTCATTGGAATGTAATTACTGTGAAATCTGCTTGTGTAGCTGACGTGGTTGACCTGGTGTGTTTTGTTGTGTCTGGATGCATTCCTGTAGTCTCTCCTGACCTGTCTTTCCTCCCTCCCCCTCAGGGCATGGCGTGTGTCGGGCGCACAAAGCAGTGCACCATCGTCCCGTCCAATCACTACGGCCCTGTGCCGGGTGTGCCCGTGGGCTCGCTGTGGAAGTTCCGTGTGCAGGTGAGCGCTGGCTAGCAGCAGGTAACGGAGCGAGCTGTAGCTCTGTGTGGAGCAGCGTCAGGGCGGCTCGGCTCAGGCTGATGGTGTCTCTGTGCTGCCAGGTGAGTGAGTCAGGTGTTCACAGGCCTCATGTCGCTGGGATTCACGGCAGGAGCAATGATGGCGCCTACTCCCTGGTCCTGGCAGGAGGCTACGAGGATGATGTGGTGAGTTCTTGCACTTGCACATTGCTGTGCAGATTTGCTGAGAGCATTGATACGTTCCTCAGGGGGAGCTGGGGGAGAGAAACATGGGATAGGCATTGACTCAATTAAGATTTCTGAGCCCAGAAATAAAAGCACTTTTCCTGCTCACTCTCAGGATGATGGGAATGAGTTTACCTACACTGGCTCTGGGGGGCGTGACCTGTCGGGGAACAAGAGGACTGCGGAACAGTCATGTGATCAGAAACTCACCAACATGAACAGGTCAGGAGGAGATGGTCTCAAACCACCTTGCACCTGTGGAATGAGTCCTCTGCTATAGTGGCTGTAGTCTGTCAGGGTTATTCCCTGTGGAATGGGCCCACTTGTCAGAAAGGACTCAGATTTTTGTGAAAGTGTGAAGTGTTAGAATCATTGCCTTTGTTGCAGACTCCCCATTACCCCTGTATGAGCTGCAGGGAATGTGAGACTCGAGCACGAGTGTGTCCCATTTCACAGAGTATGACCTGCATACCGCATACTGCATTATTATTCTTACACTGATAAAGCCGGTAGGACAGCAGCCTGAGCCCTCTGACGGGTTTTAATGGGTTTCTGTAACGTTACCCAGAGCTCTGGCTCTGAACTGCAATGCACCGGTGAACGATAAGGACGGAGCCGAGGCCAAGAACTGGAAGGCGGGGAAGCCAGTGAGGGTGGTGCGCAGCTCGAAGGGCCGCAAACACAGCAAGTACTGCCCTGAGGACGGCAACCGATACGACGGCATCTACAAGGTGCGTGTGTGTGAGAGAGCGTGAAGAACAGGGATATAAACTTTTGTAAAGTTGTTAGTAATTTGTCATCAGGAAAAACGCAGCATCTCATGGTGTTTATTCAGACAATGAGGAAGAATGTTGATAAAGTGTTAATGTAATGACTTATTTCCAACAATTATTGGAGCCTATCCATTTGAACACATTATAGATGAGCAAAGTCAGTAACAGCAGCATCTTGGTTACATTTATGAACTGACAATAAGCTAAGCTCTGTTAAATAAATGGATACAAAAATACAGTGGACTGTTTAGTTAGCTAAACTAAAAGGTTTTCTGTTAACATGTACATACCAGCTTTTGGCTGGTAAAAATTCAGATTGTCCCTTAAAAACCTATTGGCTGCAATGGCTAGTGAAAAAATATTCTATGACAAAATAAAGTATTCAGAATGATGGGCTGTAGACTAACATGCATCCGGTGCGTTCGTAGGCTGCTACTGCCGTCGGGCAACACGTGCAGCCACAGCCTTCCAGCTTTCGCTGCAGTGGCCTGTCCCAATGTGAAACTGACACATCAGTAGATATTTTAAAAAGCCCTGTGGGACAGTACCCTGTGGGTCCACTCTCCCTGCGAGGGCCCCTTAGAGGTAGTCTGAATCGAGCAGAGAGAAGCCACCTCCGTGGGGACAGAGTGGGGAGGTTCCTCAATATCACTAGCTGCTCAAAGGATTTTAAAACTAAGCCATGAAGCCAAACTAGAAAGACCCTGCAGCCATGAAGTCTTGATGCAGTTAGGTTTTGAAACTACTGTAACTGTAACCTTGTGCACTAGGTGGTGAAGTACTGGCCAGAGAAGGGCAAGTCTGGCTTCCTGGTGTGGAGGTACCTGCTGAAGCGCAATGATGACGAGCCGGCGCCCTGGACCCGCGAAGGCAAAGACAGGATCAAGAAGCTGGGTCTCACCATGCAGGTAGTGTGCTGCGCTCAGCGCTAATCTCCTGCTGTGCTCTGTCACTTCCAGCCGAACCCGAACCCTAACACTGCTGCTGCATTCTGTCACTTCCAGCTTAACCCCAACCCCGACCTCTTACAGAATACAGGAGCATCTACATACATGCATTTTGTCATTTAGCAGAGACTCTTACTCTGAGCAACTTCCCAAGTGCTGGAGTGCATTTAACATTTTGTTAGGTTTTATGTATGTGGTTGCTTTGATTGTACTCTCTGTAAAGGGATTCCTTTACAGTTACTCTGAATACTGTCTCTTGCTAATGGATATGGATATGGATAACTTTGGGTGATTGATCTATTGAGGGTGTCTGCCAGGCAGTTGAATGTTTTGTCTGTCATTCACCAGTATCCAGAGGGTTATCTGGAGGCTGTGGCTTCAAAGGAGAAGGAGAAGGAGAACAAGATGGAGGAGGATGATGTGACTGACACACCCAGCAAGGGGAGAAAGAGGAAGTCACAGGCAGGTCAGTGCACTGGATACTGACCTAAAAATCCTGACACATTTTTAACAAAACAATGAATTTTTCAAATCAGTGGCTTTTTCCAGTAGGCTTTGGTGCAGATTGTTTTTTGGTGTTCAAACACTGGAGGCCTGAACAGTAGAAGTATCGTGTGCCAATTTAACTTTAATATACGCGATCTCATTACAGAAGGGAAAAATTCACCAGCTAAGAACACACCCAAAAAGCTGAAAGTGGAGACGTACAAGCTGACCCCAGAGCAGAAGGCTCTCATTAAGGAGGATGAGCTCAACAAGAAGCTGTGGGATGAGGCCTTGGAGTCTCTCCAGCAGGGGCCGGTGCGTGCGGCCTGCGGCCTGTTTCTGACGCTGCTTTTCATTGAAACCCATATTTCTGAGTGTGTAAATTGCGTTTTGGATTTTACTCACTGTGCTGTGCAGGCATGTGACCACTTTTCTTTCAATCTGCAGAAATTTCTGAACAAAGTTGAAGAGGTATTTCTGTGCATTTGCTGCCAGGAAGTAGTTTATCAGCCCGTCACTACAGAGTGTCAACACAACGTATGCAAGGTCAGTAAAGCTTTGTGCTTTTCTTTCTCAGTTCAGAATTTTAATTTAATTTGCCTTTTTGTTTGAAATCCTTTGGGATTAAAATAAAGATGTGCAATTTTATGGCCATCAGGTGCTGACTGTAAATAACCCCATCAAAATGCACACAAGTTTCTCAAAAATCAACAATGCCTGAGCCAAGTTGCATGTAAGGTAGCTAGCTAGAAATAAAACCAGGTTAGTAAGCTAAATGAGTTCCTCTCACCACAGTGTGAGCTACACACCACACTGTTCTACTGCCTCTCTTAGGGAGACCATAGGCACACTTGCTAACTTGATTACCTGCTTCTGCTAGTAGTTCAGCAATTCATCTTCAAAGGCACCAAAGCAAAGCAAATGACACAGTACTCTTCTAATTAGGTCCCATAGTAAGAAAATGTACAGGAAAAAAATGAAATGTGTGGCTGGCAGGGCCTGTTTGTTCACTTGATGACAGGGCTGAGAACTGCGAGCTGCTCAGTGCAGGGGTGTCCCATTTAAATGTGTGTGAATGTAATGAGTTAACAGCAGTACACAGCGCAGAGATGGGTGGCTCAGATTGGCATCTCCAATCACAGTGTTCAGGTACTGATGGGCAGTCAGTGCTGTCAGTTACAAACTCGTATAATGCAGCTACAGCAGCTTGGCACATTGGATTCAGACGGTGCAAAATACCTAGGGTGTCAGATTTTAGGGAGGATATGCAGTTGGTGCCAGTGGTCATGTGCCTTTGGTCATGTGGTTACTGACAGCTCCTGCAGGTTGGCACCAGCGGTCCTGTGCCTTTGGTCATGTGGTTACTGACAGCTTGTTCGGTTGGTACCAGCGGTCCTGTGCCTTTGGTCATGTGGTTACTGACAGCTCCTGCAGGTTGTCCTTTTGCAAGCACACAGTTCACAGTGAGCCACACACCTGTGCTCCATGGTCACAGGATGACAGGGCAGCTATGGGACATGCCTTCACAAAATATTATATGAGGTCCTTAAGAATTAAAATTAGTGCTTGAAAAAGTACTTGAGTGCAAATGACAGTGATGTCTGTGTAAACCCTGTGGGTTGGCTGGCAAACTCATGTTATTACACAACAGTGGCAAAAGTTAAAATGGAGTTTGGGGTAATGTACATCTTTAAATGTGTATTTTATTGTTTTGATTGATGTACATTGTTTTAAATTGCCTTAGTGGGTTTAATGTGGTTGAATCCAGCCCTAATCTGAGTTGTGTAAGTAGAATGTGTACTTCACAGTTGGGAAAGGTGTACTTCACAGTTGGGAAAGGTGTACTTCACAGTTGGGAAGTGACTGACAGCAAAGTGCATGGTGTTTTTGTCTTTTAGGAATGTCTGCAGCGTTCTTTTAAAGCACAAGTTTACACATGCCCAGCTTGCAGGCATGACCTGGGCAAAAACAATCCAATGACCATCAACAAACCCCTGCAAGCCATTCTCAGCCTGCTCTTCCCTGGATACAGCAGTGGACGGTGATGGACCCTCAGCTCCACGCACTGCAATTCAGCTGCTCTCCCCATGAATGTTATACATACTATATGAACAATGGTGGTGGATTAGCAGTACAATTGAGAAGAGAATCCATTTTCTTAATATATTGGATGGTTGCATGAAAGACTGTTCTCCTTTGTCTAGCTGTTCGGTGATGAGCGCTCCCCTTCGTTACAAAAAACAAACTTTATTGTGGTTAGGGGTGTCAGACTTGCTTTGGAGCCTGAAGAGAGAAAGGTGATTTCCTGCTTCTGGTCAGATTGCAGTGCAGGCTGTTGTCATTACAGTGTCTTATTGATCAGGCTGCCAGTATGATTGTCACCATTTAAAATTAATTGGTTAATATTTGAAAATGGGGAGCAAAAGAACCAACACATTTTATGCCATTATTAATTTGACCTGCTTTAGTTTGTTTTGAATTCTGTTCATTTAATGGCAGGCTGTGTATTTAAATTTGTAGTCTAGTTATTCTGCCATGTAAATTTTTGTGTGTTTGATTGTTCTTCCACAGTTGTATTAGTGGTAAGTGTTTTTCTTCCTGTTAACTCTGGGGTAGTGTCAACAAATGTTGGACCAAGTGCCTCAATAACTAATATCTATGTAAATGTGCTAAGGCTGAAGCAGGTCTTTCCAGTCTCTGGTTTTAAGAGCAGTATAGACAAATATAACACTTGGCACACAGATTTTACCTTTTCTACTGTATTTTGAAATGAAAACTCATGCTATATTTTTCCACTGGTTCTGAGTTCGTTTTTAAACTCACATTATCAACTCAACACAAAACGCTGCAAGCAAGTTTTTACAGGTTTATTTTTTACAAGTTTGCAATACCTCATTTCCATAAAATTGAACTCAGACTGGAACTTTTGTATAGTTTCCCAAATTGTATATTTGTAGCTTATGTTCCATTATGTAGTTTTTAGCACATACCTAGCATCTTACACATGAGGTGCAGGTGTGGAATTTTAAGGTCTTTTTTTAAGAAAATAAAGTAAATTTCTTGCATTTCACTGACTTCCTGCGATTCTTGAATGTACAGTGGAAATGTCCTTCATCCTCCGTGGACCGGTGCGATGGGAGTAGGGTGCTAAATGAATAGCGTTGATACTAATGATGCACCATCAAACAAATTGACTGGCACTAATTAAAGCAATTGCATTGACTTCTTTCCACGCAATGCTTCAGCGATTCGTGTCGTTTTCAGTGTTTTCATGAGTCTTTACTAGGTGCACAGTGCAAGTGGCTCTGGAAAAGAGCGTCTGCTAAAGGGCAATAATGTAAAATTTTGTGTACGATTTCAGCATCCGGCTTGTGCTGTTTTAGCTACTTAAGTGTGCTGTGTTTAACAAGCTAAGAGTTTATTGACGATTAACTAAGCCCTCTCTGCCTCAGTTGAATAAAGTTAAGATTTCTGTTTGGTACCTCTGACCCTCACTGGCCCCGCTATTTGGCTGCATTCAGTCCGCTACAGTACATAATTATGGCACTGATATGCTGCTCCTCACACACTCGGCCTCCAGCAGGTCGTTGTCCTGCAAACCACGGCTGCAGGAGTTTCCTGAATCACATCGGTGAGGAAGCTGCTCGACTCCAGCAATCGAACCCACAAAATCCGTCTGCTTCCCATAGGCACAGAAGCCCATGTGTCCTGCTGCATTTAGAGGGCACTTCACTGTGTGCAGACAGTACAGGTCTTCTGAGATGACTGATAAGTTTAAATGGCGATCTGGCACGCCTTTTGTGATTTTTTTTTTTTTTGTGAGTATCAGGTAGCCTATGAGACACGTGTAAGAGCAGCGGACTTTCAGTCAGAGAAATTAAGCAGCGCCGTGACTTGATGTCCTCTGTGGAATATTGTAACCAAGAGCAAAATAACGCCGTTGCGGGAAGTTGGGCTTTCCCACAAACTGCTGTGCGTTAATTCCAAATAAGAACAGAATTTTAGGTAATGCATGGCACACTTTATCTGTAGGAGAACAGATTTTAATTTCTGTTTCTCTTTAGTCTTAAATGGTTTTGCTCGTATTCATCATGGTGTGTTGGTTTCAGGGCCGGCCTGATGCATAAGCAAACTAAGCACCTGCTTAGGGCCCCTGTGGCCACCAGAGGGCCCCCCGAGAGTGCTTGAAATATCCCACAAGAGAGCTTGAAATTTGATGTTTTTTATTTATTCATTTTTTGTGATATATTATGTCAGTGGTAATCATACAAAAAACGCAATATTATGTTAACGGGCTGGGTAGCTAATACTACTGGTTTAATCAATTCCCGCTGCCTCTGTCAGAGCTGGTGTCACGTTCATGCGCATGTGCACTGTAACGGACGTTGACTGCATTTTGATACACCCCTGTAGTCAGTTATGAGGTTGCAGAGGTCTCGACCTCGGTTATTTTATTTTATTTTATTTAACCCAAAGCATGGACCAACTGGGGCACCCCTATAGTCACCATAGTACACCACTCTGCGGTGGGAAACTTTTGAACAAAGAAATGCACTTTGGGATATCAACATGGAATAATGAGCTGAAATTTTGAATAAGGACCTTATTGAAACCTTGAAGATCAATATCTCGGGAATGATTAAAGATAAAAACGTACGTTTTTTTGCGTTTGAAAGTATAATTACTCCTCTTGAAGACAATGTCGTTTTTGAACGAAGGACAAAAAAAGCCAACCATCCTCGGGAAGTATGTACCGAACCATGGCCTCAGGGAATCTACCAACCTGGGAACAAGCAGAAGAGAATCTCTAGTCTACATGACAGCAGACATTCGCAAGGGTGGAAAACAAGAAAGAAGGTGGTTTCTGGCTGAAGAAGCAACAGTAATCATCTGACAAAACAGGGGTCCAACACAGTAGAAGCTTGATACCTTCCCGAAGGGATCCGATGTCTGGGGAATACTCTGCTGGAACAGGTAGGGAAGCTATCCGCTGGAAGAGGACCCCACCCAGGAACCTTTTCAGTCCCTGGTTAAGCAGACTGGGATACCTTGCGGTGTTAGCGAACAGTCTGCTTGGGCTGGGGGTCTGGGAGGCAGCGATCCGTTCGCAGCTGGCTCAGGCTCTTGGGGACCGTGGGTCCTGGGCTCTGGTCCTTTCCCTGGATGGATGATGGCTGGGGAGGAGATGGAGTGGAGACTCTATCCCTCCGGTGCCCGTCTCTATCTTAAGGGTTAACCTGGTAGGCGGCGGGACTCTCACGGCTATTCCGGGGGGAAACACACCACAGCAGGCCCCACAGAAGAGACCCTTTCGCAGGCTCTACTCGAGGGGTTGGGTAACCTTGCGGTGTTAACAAAGATCGCTTGGGTAGAGCAAGGTAAGTATCCAGCCCCCCTGGGTCCACTTGGACAGCACGCAGGGAAGGTGGTCTGGGGCCTACAGACCTTAAATGGTGGCCTAGTCTTCTACCGGTGGCTAGCACCACTCACGCACCAGACCATTGTGCACTACACACGTGAATTTGACCAGCCAAAAAAACCTTTATTTGGGCTTATTCAAAAACTCACCACCCCTAAACCATCGCGTTCCCTGGGTTCCGGAAGATGGACGGAAGAGGATATGACAAGTTAGAATAAACCTTTTTATGAAATACTGACAAAATGGAACAACTAAAAAATACCAGATGGCAAAAATGGTCTTCTTAACCTTTGCTAGAACTCTAAAAAAAAAAAAAAAAAAAATGAAAATAACTCACCCAGAGACAAGATACTTAAAAAATAAGTATAACAAATCAATTAAACCTTACCTTTAGAAACAGGCATCCTGGAACCATGAAAAGGAGATTGATAAAATAAAAAAATCTTTTTCTAAAAAAAAAAACGGAAGGAGTATTACACATTCAATAAACAGGCATTGGGATAACTTAAAACATAAACAATCAAAACCAGAAAAACAGCAGACAACAAACAAAAAAACCAATTGGACGGTGGGAGGACCCCACACATGTGGGAATCAAACCCACGCTTTGCCAGGATGTAACCTCAGCACTTACCCACCGTGCCACTGGAGCTCCGGTTCAGTTAGCTCGTCCATCATAGTTAAGGCTATGGTTTGAAAGGCCAATTGCAAAAAGAGTCAAGGTGGGGCTAGAACCCGCAATTTCCCGAGTGGTGACACCAGCATTTGCTCACTGAGCCACCAGAGCGCTTGGTATAGCTGCTCATCCATCATAGCTAAGGCTACGATTTGAAAGTACAATTACAAAAATGGTCAAGGTGAGTTTCAAACCAACAGTTCCTCAACTGGTAGCTGCAACTTTTAACCACCAAGCCACAGGAGCTCTGATTCCACCTGCTCGCCCATCATAGTTAAGGCTACAATCTGAAAGGCCAATTGTACAAGGTTTTGGTATAAAAGGATATAAACAGACATTATACTCACTGCTTTTAGCTTGTTGCCAGTTGCTTTTCAGTTCTACGTATTATAGGCAGCACATTTCTGGGCCGATCTAGCCAGTGTGAGCTCCCTCTGCTGGCAGACACAGGCGTTGCCATTCACTCCTCCCTCAGACACAGTGAGGGATTCAGTCATTCGTACCATGATTTACAATCTGCCATTTTGATTGGACACTTTCTACTGAAAAAATGTGTTTCTACTGGGGGCACAGCTAACCGTCAATGGCCAGACCAACTTCAATGGTCAAGATAGTTCAAGCACAACAGGTTATACATTCATTGCATGTTGCATTTTTTTCCACGCACAGTCTTGCCTTTTCTGAATCCTGATGCTTCTGGGGCTGCAATTAAACCAGCAGCTGATTAGCACCTAAAAACATTTGATTTCAGTTCCCATGCAATCAAAAGATCCAATTAAGCTCCGAAGTTGGAACAGTGACTAGAAACCATCTATGGGTGTCCTTTGTACTCCAGTGGTGTAATGGGTTTGACAAGCTTAGCTGTGATTACCTGTAAAACTCAGCTCACCTGAGGGGCCCTTTACCCGCTTTGGGCTGGGGAGGTGAAAGGTGGACTCGTGGATTACAGCTTGGGTCTTTCTTTTGTGGTGAATAACAGGAATTTGGTTCAAATGCATCACTTCACCGGGTGCAGAAACATCTTGCTGGATTTTGTCATTTGTGTATGGTGCCTGAAACTGTGGAATTAGATGTGTTCTCTTTCTATCTGTGTATGTGTGTGTGTGCGTGTGTGTGTGTGTGTGTGTGTGTGTGTGTGTGTGTGTGTGCGCATGTGCGTGTATGTATGCGAGTGTGTGTGTGTGTATACGTGAGACTGGTTGTGCGCGTACATATGCATGTGTGACTGTGTGTGTGCGCGTGTGTTTATATGCGTGTTAGACTGTGCGTGTGTGTGTGTGCATGTGTTCATGCGTATGTGTGTGTGTGTGTGAGAGACTGTGTGTGCATTTGTGTGTGTGTGTGTGAGACTGTGTGTGTGTGTGTGTGTGTGCGTATGTGCGTGTGTGTATGCGAGTGTGTGTGTGTGTGTATACGTGAGACTGGTTGTGCGCGTGCGTATGCGTGTGTGTGTGTATGTGCACGCGTGTGTGTGTGTGTGAGACTGTGTGTGTGTGTGTGTGCGCATGTGCGTGTGTGTATGCAAGTATGTGTGTGTGTGTATACGTGAGACTGGTTGTGCGCGTGTATATGCATGTGTGACTGTGTGTGTGCGCGTGTGTTTGTATGCGTGTTAGACTGTGCGTGTGTGTGTGTGCATGTGTTCATGCGTATGTGTGTGTGTGTGTGTGAGACTGTGTGTGCATTTGTGTGTGTGTGTGTGTGAGACTGTGTGTGTGTGTGTGTGTGTGTGTGTGCGTATGTGCGTGTGTGTATGCGAGTGTGTGTGTGTGTGTATACGTGAGACTGGTTGTGCGCGTGCGTATGCGTGTGTGTGTGTGTGCACGCGTGTGTGTGTGTGTGAGACTGTGTGTGTGTGTGTGTGTGTGTGCGCATGTGCGTGTGTGTATGCGAGTGTGTGTGTGTGTGTATGTATATGTATGTATGTGAGACTGGTTGTGCGCGTGCGTATGCATGTGTGAGTGTGTGTATGTGCACGGATGTGTGTGTGTGCGTGTGTGTTTGTATGCGTGTTAGACTGTGCGTGTGTGTGTGCGCGCATGTGTTAATGCGCGTGTGTGTGTGTGCATGTGTTTACATTTACATTTTACATTTATTTATTTAGCAGACGCTTTTATCCAAAGCGAATTACAAAAGTGCATACAGTAAATATAGCAACAGTACGGGGACAGGATGTGTACAGTTCCACAATGAGACAGTTCTCAGCTGAGAGCAAGGTCTGTTTGAGGACACAGTACTATCAGATTTGTACAATTACAGCCTATAGGGCAACTAATACGATACACTTTCAAATGGCAAACTTCAACAACTTCAAACGGCACAATGAGCGTCAGGGTAAAGGCGGCAACAAGAGACAAAATTTAAAAGCACAATTTAAAAAGCACAGCGATTTACGACAGCACTGATGGGCGGGGGGGGGGGGCAGCAATTGTGTGCTGGGTCAGTCCAGGTAGAGTCTGAAGAGGTGCGTCTTCAGGCCCCGTCTGAAGGAATGGGGTGAAGAAGCTGTCCGTAGCGAGACCGGGAGTTCGTTCCACCACTGGGGAGCGATGTAGGCGAAAGCCGATGTCTGGCAGAACGAGCACCCCCTGCCTTGACCATGCAGGGAGCAAGGCGTCCAGTTGCTGCTGAGCGCAGGGGTCGGGCTGGTGTGTAGGGCTGGATGAGTTCTTGGAGGTAGGCAGGGGCTGTCCTGTTGACTGCAGAGAAGGCGAGGGTCAGGGTCTTGAATCTGATCCTGGCAGCGACAGGAAGCCAGTGGAGGGATTTCAGCAGGGGAGTAACATGGGAGAATTTGGGGAGGTTGAAGATCAGTCGGGCAGCTGCATTCTGGATGAGCTGGAGAGGCTGGGTGGTGCATGCTGGGAGGCCTGCGAGGAGAGCGTTGCAGTAGTCCAGTCGAGGGAGAACTGTGGCCTGGATAAGGAGCTGCAGGGCGTATGTTGTCAGGAACGGACGAATCCTCCTGATGTTGTGGAGGAGGAATCGGCAGGCCCGTGACGTGCGAGCATGTGTTCATGCGTGTGTGTGTGCGTGTGTGTTTGTGTGTGTGTGTGTGTGTGTATCCGTGAGACTGGTTGTGCGCGTGCTTATGCATGTGTGACTGTGTGTGTGTGCGTGTGTTTGTATGCGTGTTAGACTGTGCTTGTGTGTGTGTGTGTGTGTGTGTGTGTGTGCGCATGTGCTTGTGTGTATGCGAGTGTGCGTGTGTGTATATATGTGAGACTGGTTGTGCGCGTGCGTATGCATGTGAGTGTGTGTATGTGCACACGTGTGTTTGTATGCGTGTTAGACTGTGCATGTGTGTGTGAGTGTGAGTGAGCCTCTGTCTGTGTATGTTTTTGTGTTTTAAAGTGTATTCATTTAAGTAGTAAAATGTAATAAAACGGTTAAAACTGTCAGTTTGCGCCATCTGGTGGACAAAATATAACGTTACACCATTCATATTTGAAAGGGGATTTTCAAGGCAAAATGACTGCACATTTTTAAACGTTTAAAAATAATTGTGTGTGTGTGTGTGTGTGTGCGTTTTTCCTGTGTGTGTGTCTTTGTGATTGCGCAGTTTTTAAAGTGTACCTACTTTAAGTGTAAAACGTGTCTAAAGTGATAAAAACTGTCAATTTGCGCCATCTGGTGGACAAAATATAAAGCTACACCTTTCATATTTGAAAGGGGATTTTCAAGGCAAAATGACTGCAAATTTTTAAACGTTTAAAAATAATTGTGTGTGTGTGTGTGTGTGTGTGCGTTTTTCCTGTGTGTGTGTCTTTGTGATTGCGCAGTTTTTAAAGTGTACCTACTTTAAGTGTAAAACGTGTCTAAAGTGATAAAAACTGTCAATTTGCGCCATCTGCTGGACAAAATATAAAGCTACACCTTTCATATTTGAAAGGGGATTTTCAAGGCAAAATGCCTGCACATTTTTAAACGTTATCAAGTTTCACACTTAAAATCAGTACATTTTGAAACACAACAATACACGCACACTCTCACACACACACACACACACTCTCACATGAACGTGTTTTAAACATTTAGAAAATTGCAGTCATTTTGCCTTTCAAATCACCTTTAAAATATGAATGGTGTAGCTCCGTATTTTGTCCACCAGATGGCGATGGTACAATTGGTGCAGTCATTTTGCCTTTGAAATCACCATTAAAATATGATTGGTGTAGCTCCGTATTTTGTCCACCAGATGGCGCTGGTACAACTTTTTTTTTCCATTAACTTTTACACTTTAAATGAGTACACATTTAAACTTTAAAACGCACAAACAGACGCAGAAGCACACAAACACACACACAATCCCAGCAGAATTTTAAAACATTTAAAAAATTGCAGACATTTTGACTTTTAAACCCCCATTAAAATATGAATGGTCTAGCTCCAATAAATGGCGCATATTCATATTTTTTCAGTTTTATCGTGCTGTTTTAATTTAAATGTGTATGTTTGAAGACACACAATCGCCCAGACAGACACACACAAACTCTCAAATAAACGCTTTTAAACGTTTTAAAAAAATTGGAGTCATTTCGCTTTTAAAATCCCCTTTGAAATATGAATGGTGCATCTCCGTATTTTCTCCACCAGATGGCGCTTTTGTACAATTTTTTTTTTTCCATTAACTTTTACACTTTAAATGAGTACACATTAAAATGCAGACACAGACTCATACACACACACACTTATACTTGTATACTCACACTGTTTGTTTGTAAGGGTGCACCCAGTTACTTCCCAATGCATTATTATTTTAATCATTCATATTCTGTATCTTAGTAGTTTTGTATTGTACCTGTTTGATTTGGAATAGGATTTGTTTTGTTTCATCTAATCCATTTCAGTTTATTTTAAACCTAAATTGACACAGTCCAATGTCATACATTGATATCTTCATGCCTCATAACATTTCACAATTGACTATTCGGGTAAAATAAATAAAAAATAACACCTAATACTTTAAACACGGGGTCAAGTCTTTTCCTCCTGCGTAGAACCTAGACGTGTACCTAGCCATAGTGGGTTGCACAACCAAAGAGGGCTGATGTTACACCTCTCTTTGTCCTGCTCCACTGGCTCCCTGTAGCTGCCCGCATCGTGTTCAAGGCCTTGATGCTTGCGTACAGGACGAGCAAAAAAGCTGCACCTAGCTACCTGGACTCACTACTACAAGCCTACGCTGCGCTTTGCTAGTGAACGGTGTCTGGTGGTCCCGTCGCATCGTGGCGCAAAATCACTATCCGGAACTTTCTCCCCCGATGGTGGAATGAACTTCCACACTTCACCCGTTCTGCCGAGTCCCTCTCTGTCTTCAGAAGACACAGCTCTTCCGCTCTCACCCGAGCAGCTGAAAAACTACCACCTGAAAGAATTTCTCATGTCTCGAAATGATGAAAAATGTAATGGAATGCTTTAAGGCACTGGTTATCCCTACCAGCTAGCTGGTACCTTGTCTGGCCAGCCATTGAGAACTGGTCAGGCAGTTCTTTTACTATTGTTGACTCCTTATGGTTTTTTTGCTTTTGTTGTGCTCTGCCTCACCTGTAAGTCACTTTGGATGACAGTGTCTGTCAAATAAATGAAAGTAAATGTAAAAGGATGAGTGCAATAAGGCTGTGGGTTGTGACTGAAATTTGCAGAACAATTTGATTGTATAGCTAACATAATGTATGCAAAATTTCCACCAGTCATGGGGACGGGGATGAGAGGCCAGGGTTGCTGGGCTGAATAAGGCATCTGAGGACACACATGACATGATTCTTTTCCTGTAGGGTATGATCGAGCAGTCAGATTACACCAATGCCACCAGCCATTTTCTGTGTACGACTGCGGAGGTCAAGACTTCAGGGCCCTTCTCTCCCTTTTAGCATAGTCAGTGTACGTGCGTGTGACTGCATTTACCGGGCCCGTGCACCTCGATTCCTCTGCGGTGGTGCTGTTGGCTGGGCGCTCACCACTGAGCGGTTGTTTTTAGAGGCCCACTGTTGGACTGACAGTGCTGGCGTATCCCATAGGAGGAGGGCCCCATGATGGGGGAGGATGAGATGGAGGATGTGGATGAGATGTTGTGGATTCTGACGGACTGGGGCCTATTTGTTAAAAAGTCCACTACCCAGCTGCACAAGGATGTCTACTATCACCAAAAACAATGCTGGCATCCCTGGCCCCCTCAGGCCGCGGATGAGCTGACAGAGGTGCAGAAAATGCGCGCGTGCCAAGTAGTGTGAAGTAGATCTGCTGCTTGCATGACACACAGAGGACTCAAAACGTACCTGCGTTGCGTTTTTGATCAACGATATCATATTATTGTCCAAGGCTTTACTGCATGATCGGAATGACAGATTATCCGGGGCTATTTTTTTTATTCTTATTTCTGTTAAAAAAAAAATTTAGAGATCAGGGGCTATTCATGATACTTTCGAGGCTGTAGCCTCGGATGCCCAGGCCTAACGACGCCACTGACTGTTAGAATACCTCAGGAATAACACACAGGTTTGCCGCTGAGGTGTGTTTAAGGCCTACTGCAAACCAGGCCAATGTTGCCGTTTGATTCGTCTGTCCTCTCTCTCTCTCTCAGCCTCAGTGCCTTGTGTCTTTGTAGAGAGGACCACTTTTCAACCCCCTCAGACGCCTGTGTGGATTTGGGGGATTTGTGTGGGCTCAGGTGATCAGGGGAATGCATTTACAAACCGGCTCCTCTTATCTGCTTGCTGTGAAGCCGACTAGTTTGTATCGCCCACTCACAGTATGCAGAAATGTGTGTGTATCTCACCCTCCTGTGAAGGCTAAATGCCAAACTGCCTCTCTTACCCCTTCACACAAGTGTTCCTCAGTGCTGTTGAAAGGGTTAAAAGAATGCATTCATGAGTGCATGTTTGTCAGGTGTTTGAAAATTTGAAAGCTAGTCCTGTTAGGGACAGACTATCAGATGATTCTTTTTCTTTCCTCAAACTATTCCCTGAACTGCAAGTTCTTCTGTCCATATTGTTTGAAAATAAGTCCCTGGGTCAGAACAAAAGATTTTATACTGTAGTGTCCCCCTTCTTATAAGAAGTGTTTAAGGGCTCGATTGGGCGTCTTGCTCGATTGCTCTAGCTTGGACGAGTTTCTGCTGTGTTTGTGGAGTGGTCTCTGTGCTATTACATTCAATAGGATAACAATAAAAATTGGTGCTATTTACCTAGCTGTTAAATAAGGTAGGTCTGATCTGCTCTTAAAGTTGAATCTTTTGTTGCCATTAGGGGACAGAGAGGGAATTTTCCACTTTTTTTTCCTCCATCGCAGCTAATTCGCCTCTATCCGAGGAGGGTTTTTTTTGTGATTTTTCGCCCTCTCAGGAGCAAATCTTTAAATAATTAAGCAGCACACTTTAGCTAGCTATTCGGGTAGTTTAGCTAACTAGCCGGCTCACTTTTTTTACCTTTTTCTACTATTTTTCAGCGTCAGATTTTAGGATATTCTGATTCTGGTTGTGTTAGCGCGTCTGCTGAACTGTAATCGTAGTTTTATTGTATTTAGGCTAAGTGGCATTTCTTGCGCTTGATTTCTGACTTTGACTGTTCTGAGCCACCTCGGTGCTTTTAGCACTTTTTTAGCTGGTAATTCTGTCTCGGCAGTAAATCCTTATTTAGGGAAAGCGTTTCAGTTAGGGGAAAAAATGTGGCCAAAACTGTGCGAGAGTTGCCGGATGATCGGATTTCTGGAGGGAGACCTCCAGGATGAGTTCATCTGCGACCGTTGCCGACTTGTTGAGCACTTGGAGAACAAGATTCTTGATCTTGAGGCCCAAGTAGCTGGACTCCACAGTAATCCTGAATTGATGTTGTTTGTTTCCCGGCTTCGGCCACTGTGCTGTCTCAGGTTGCAGCTCTGCCCTGAAGCACTGCCCAGGTGCCTGGATTTCAGGGACATCCTGCATTCTGCCACAGACATCCCCAGAATGCATCAGTGTAGCGTTTGTACGTTTGTATTGTGAACCTCTTCTTTATGTACAATGCCCCGGTGAAATCAACTTTGTGCCTTTAGGGACGGACCATAAGCATGGACCACGTGTGTGTCGCTCTTCCCAGCTTGCACAGGGTAGAGGGCAGCAGATGGAAGACTTGGTATTGACATTGCAATACAGTGTCTTTCATTCTCTTTTTGTTCTGGAAATTATCATCCATTATAATAGAATATGAAATGTATTATTAACAGGCAATTTTACCAAAAGCACTTTTTCTCAGTGGAGGGTAAACTCCATGTCATATTTGCAATGTGAACTGTAACTGTGCAAGGGTGATCCATCAAACCAACTGTTGCATTTGCAAGAAACTTCCTTTCTCAAATGAGATGTGTCATTTTGTGTTAACTGACAAGGGATGTTAAGCTGTATGCAGGAATATTGGGTCTTCCTCAGTGTCTAATGGTGCTCAGGACTCCATGGGGTGACGTCTGCCTTTCCTTGTTTCATCGTCAGTTGATTTGATAGCAGCCTGCCCCTACGTCGCTCCAATAATATTTAATCAATGCCTGCACTTTAGGCAAGTCAAAAATCCATTTTAATTCCTTATATAACAAAGGTGATGGAATGAGTTCTGGGGGCAGCAGAGGCCTGTCTTGTCCTCAGTTTTGGTGAATAATGCAGTGGTTTTCAAGCTAGCGTGAGGTGAAAGCACTGAATGACCCAGTCCAGCTAAGTTGGTGTTCTTTATCTTTAAATGTGTGTAGACGATAATACTGTGAATGTCTGTCAATTGTACACATTTACTCATTATTGAAACAATAAACCATCTTACATAAATGCTTTGTAAACTAGAAGACTTAAAAGACTTTAGACTTAAAAATCTTTGCTGTATCTGGTCCTTTCTCAATACAGACATTTTGCAGGTATTATAAAATGTTTTTTTTTCCTCACGAAAATGACGAAAGACATAGTCAAGAGGTTCAGTTGCTGTTCAGACCAAACATCAGAAGGGGTAGGAAATCTGATTTAAGTGACTTTGACCGCGGGATGATTGTTGGTGCCAGACGGGGTGGTTTGAGTATGTCAGAAACTGCTGATCTCCTGGGATTTTCACGAGCAGCAGTCTCTAGAGTGTATATAGAATGGTGCGAAAGACAAATAGCATCCAGCGAACAGCAGTTCTGTGGGCGAAAACACCTTGTTAATGACAGAGGTCAGAGGAGAATGGCCAGACTGGTCCAAGCTGACGGGAAGGCGACAGTAACCCAAATAACCACACGTGACAACAGTGCTACGCAGAAAAGCATGTCTGAACATACAACACGTCGAACATTGAGGTGAATGGGCTACAGCAGCAGAAGGCCCCTCCGGGTACCACTCCTGTCAGCTAAGAACAGGATCACTGGCATCTGTTTTAATGTACTGTAATGTATTACAGCATACTACAAGAATGCTATGATATATTCAAAGATAATACTATACTGTATATGCATCAATATGTTTCTGATTACAGCTGGGGTCTTTGTTTTGTGGTGAATAACAGGAGTTTGGTTCAAATGCATCACTTCACCGGGTGCGGAAACATCTTGCTGGATTTTGTCATTTGTGTATGTTGCCTGAAACTGTGGAAGTAGATGTGTTCTCTTTCTGTCTGTGTATGTGTGTGAGGCTGTGTGTGCATGTGTGTGTGTGTGTGTGTGTGTGTGTGCGCATGTGCGTGTGTGTATGCGAGTGTGTGTGTGTGTATACGTGAGACTGGTTGTGCGCGTGTATATGCATGTGTGACTGTGTGTGTGCGCGTGTGTTTGTATGCGTGTTAGACTGTGCGTGTGTGTGTGTGCATGTGTTCATGCGAGTGTGTTTGTGTGTGTGTGCGTGTGTGTATGTGTGTTTGTATGCGTGTTACACTGTGCGTGTGTGTGTGTGCATGTGTTCATGCGAGTGTGTTTGTGTGTGTGTGCGTGTGTGTGTGTGTGTGTGTGTGCGCATGTGCGTGTGTGTATGCGAGTGTGTGTGTGTGTGTATGTATGTATGTGAGACTGGATGTTCGTGTGTGTATGCATGTGTGAGTGTGTGTATGTGCACGGATGTGTATGTGTGCGCGCGTGTGTTTGTATGCGTGTTAGACTGTGCGTGTGTGTGTGCGCATGTGTTAATGCGTGTGTGTGTGTGTGTGTGTGTGTGTGTGTGTGTGTGTGTGTGTGTGTGTGTGAGTGAGCCTCTGTCTGTGTATGTTTTTGTGTTTTAAAGTGTATTCATTTAAGGAGTAAAATGTAATAAAACGGTAAAAACTGTCAATTTGCGCCATCTGCTGGACAAAATATAAAGCTACACCTTTCATATTTGAAAGGGGATTTTCAAGGCGAAATGCCTGCACATTTTTAAACGTTATCAAGTTTCACACTTAAAATCAGTACATTTTGACACACAACAATACACGCACACTCTCACACACACACACACACACACACACACACACACTCACATGATCGTGTTTCAAACATTTAGAAAATTGCAGTCATTTTGCCTTTCAAATCACCATTAAAACATGAATGGTGTAGCTCCTTATTTTGTCCACCAGATGGCGCTGGTACAACTGGTGCAGTCATTTTGCCTTTGAAATCACCATTAAAATATGAATGGTGTAGCTCCGTATTTTGTCCACCAGATGGCACATTTGAACTTTAAAACGCACAAACAGACGCAGAAGCACACAAACACACATACAATCCCAACAGAATTTTAAAACATTTAAAAAATTGCAGACATTTTGACTTTTAAAACCCCATTAAAATATGAATGGTCTAGCTCCAATAAATGGCGCATATTCATATTTTTTCAGTTTTATCGTGCTGTTTTAATTTAAATGTGTATGTTTGAAAACACACAATCGCCCAGACAGACACACACAAACTCTCAAATAAACGTTTTTAAACGTTTAAAAAAAATTGGAGTCATTTCGCTTTTAAAATCCCAGTTCAGTCTGTAAAACAAGAGGACATAAATGGAAACTAGTTAAGAGTAAGTTCCGCACTGATGTAAGGAAATATTATTTTACACAAAGAGTTATCAATACATGGAATAGGTTGCCAGGCCATATAGTTGAGGCAGAGACCCTTGCTGTGTTCAAGTCTAGACTTGATGCAGTTTTGGATACTCTTTAATTAAGAAATGGCGAGCTTAGTTGGGCCGAATGGCCTGTTCTCGTCATCATATGTTCTTATGTTCTTATGTAGGAGTGTATTCGTGTTGTCACTGCCTGTCTCCACCATAAGGGGACCCTCCCTTCCAAAACAGAAAGATTCAATTTTAAAAATGACTACTACAGTTTCATAGCTTGGAAAGTCACTGATTGATTAAACTGTAATAGTGCTGATCCACTGACTATGTTACAGCATTATTACAGCAGTGAAGTAAGGAACACATTCTCAAAATACAGACAAAATTAACCTTATATTTATAGATTATTATATTTACCGGTATTTATGTACATATTCTGTGTTTTTTTATTTTACAGAAAACCACAAACACACCAGCAAACACAACCCATTAGAATCTCTTACCAGTCTGAAGTAATGTGTGAATACCTACAGCTTGACTGAATGGTAAATGGACTGCATTTATATAGCGCTTTTCTTCTCATTTGAGTACTCAAAGCACTTCACAGTTATATGCCTCACATCTACCTACCAGTGGCAGAGGCTGCTATACAGGCTTACCAACTGGCCACTGGGAGCTGTTGGGGGTTCAGTGTCTTGCTCAAGGACACTTCGACACTCTGCCAGGATAAGCCAGATTTGAACAATCCCCAGTCGACTGCTCTATCTCCTGAGCCACTGTCGCCCCAATGATGATGCTTGTCTGGTGCCTAGCAGATTCCTTCCATCTAAAATATCTGGATGTTTTTCACTCTAAGCTGAATACCTGTCGTTGATGGCCTGGCTCAGACTGTTCAGTGGATGAATAAATGTGTGAAATTCTGCCTGTCAGCTGAAACGTTCGAAATGTTAACGATCTGAATCTGAAACAATACTAATCTGAATACCAGTGACTGTTTAAAAATGAATTTAACTGATAAATGTGTATTTTGTAATATTTATAAATTAAAAATTTTGTAATATTTATGAATTAAAATAAATTATAAATTAAAAGAAACACAGAAAGTTTCCTATTACCTGGGCAACAAATAAGAAGTACACAGCTCGTAATTTGGGACATTTTAAAAAGGCCGATTCCTCCCAGACCGCCATGTATATATTCGCATATGAGGGAGAAAACGTTTTCCCCATCGCTGTACCATGAATTTGTAGGAAATACTCCCCATTGAATTCAAAATCATTGCGGGTAAGACCCAGATGAAGGAGCTCCAATAATGCATTATCTGGTTGGCTGGGATCGGGGAATCTCTCGAAAGCCTCCCTCACAGCCCGTAGTCCTAGTTCCGTATTAATGTTTGTATACAGCGAATTGATATCTGTTGAAAAAAGAAAAGTACCACTTTTAACCGCTTGTTTTCTGATTTTTGTCACAAAGTCATACATGTCTTTAATAAAGCTACGATGACGTTGTGACAAAGGATTCAAATAAGCGTCAATATATTTTGCGATGCGGTACGATTCTGAACCACAATCACTGACTATTGGCATTGTATAATTGGCCTTTGTAAATTTTGTGTTTCTATTTGCAGAGAATGGGTAAGTTTACTGTAATGGTTTGGTATCCTGATTACTAAATCACTCCATCCTTTACGGGTGTCTTCTCCTGTCGCTAGAGAGCGCGCGTGCCGAGTTTGGGAGCCTTAGCTCCTTTGCCTCCCATATCCACAGGGGGAAATGTTACACGGAGGCCTACCATTGACTTGTCATTACCTACAGTAATTATGTGAAAACTTTGCCAAAATTGACCAGAGTGCAGCACAGTCTTGATTGTTTCCCCCTGGATCAGCCGCAAGAATCCCGCCGCCTACCAGGTTAACCCTTAAAATAGAAACAGCCACCGGAGGGATAGAGCACACAGCAGGCAAGGGCAGCAGTATAGCATAGTGGTTAAGGAGCAAGACTCCTAACCAAAAGGTTGCCAGTTCAGTCCCTGCTAGGACACTGCTGCTGTACCCTTGGGCAAGGTACCTAACCCAGAGCTACCTCAGTAAATATCCAGCTGTGTAAATGGATGACATTGTAAAGAGCTGCAATCTATGTAAGATGTTTTGGATAAAAGCATCTGCCAAATGAATAAATGTAAATACACACAATCTTGGGCCAGGAGGGTGCAGGGGCCCATTTTCCACCAGCCCAAGCCAAAAGCAGGGGCATTAGAGATTAGAGATAGAATCCCCAATCAGAAAGCAAGCATTCTCTCATAAGAGAAAACACTCCACTAACCCAAAGCATGGACCAACTGGGACACCCCTATAGTCACCATAGTAGACCACTCTGCGGTGGGAAACTTCTGAACAAAGAAATGCACTTTGGGATATCAACATGGAATAATGAGCTGAAAATTTGAATAAGGACCTTATTGAAACTTTGAAGATCAATATCTCGGGAACGATTAAAGATAAAAACGTACGGTTTTTTGCGTTTGAAAGTATAATTACTTCTCTTGAAGACAATATCGTTTTGGAACAAAGGACAAAAAAAGCCAACCATCCTCGGGAAGTACGTACCGAACCTGGGTCCCAGGCTCTGGTCCGTTCCCTGGCTGGATGACAGCTCAGGAGGAGATGGAGTGGGTACTCTATTCCTCCGATGGCTGTCTCTGTCTGCTTAACCTGGTAGGCGGTGGGACTCTTGCGGCTGTTCCGGGGGGAAACACACCAGAGAGAAGGCCCCACAGAAGAGACCCTTTCACAGGCTCTACTCAAGGGGTTGGGTAACCTTGCGGTGTTAACAAAGATCGCTTGGGTAGAGCAAGGTAAGTATCCAGCCCCCCTGGGTCCACTTGGACAGCACGCAGGGAAGGTGGTCTGGGGCCTACAGACCTTAAATGGTGGCCCAGTCTTCTACTGGTGGCTAGCACCACTCACGCACCAGACCATTGTGCACTACACACGTGAATTTGACCAGCCAAAAAAACTTTTATTTGGGCTTATTCAAAAACTCGCCACCCCTAAACCGTCGCGTTCCCTGGGATCCGGAAGATGGACGGAAGAGGATATGACAAGTTAGAATAAACCTTTAAGTTAAGGCTATGGTTTGAGAGGCCAATTGCAAAAAGAGTCAAGGAGGGGCTAGAACTTGCAATTTCCTGAGTGGCGACACCAGCGTTTACTTACTGAGCCACCAGAGCGCTTGGTATAGCTGCTCATCCATCATAGCTAAGGCTACCATTTGAAAGGCCAATTACAAAAAGGGTCAAGGTGAGTTTCAAACCAACAGTTCCTCAACTGGTAGCTGCAACTTTTAACCACCGAGCCACAGGAGCACTGATTCCACCTGCTCGCCCATCATAGTTAAGGCTACAATCTGAAAGGCCAATTGTAAAAAGAGTCAAGGTGAGGATTGAACCCAGACTTTCCTGAGTGGCAGCCATAGCTTTTACCCACTGAGCCGCTGGAGCTCTGAGTTATCCGCTATAGTTAAGGCTAGTTAAGGCTGATTTCAATAATGCATTCATTGTACTCAAGTCTGCCATTGTGGGCACTGATGAGAATGTGTTCTGGACACGGCTTGGACCCTGGTCTCTTGGTGAGCGTCATTCAAATGGTAAAGCTACGATTTGAAAGTCCAACTGGAAAAAGTATCCATGAGAAGCTCTGTCTAAATGGGTCATGAACCCACGTGCTGCTGAGGGAGAAACTCCAGCATTAACCCACTGAACCGCTCCAGAAGTCTGGTTTCATGCTTAGGTCTGAATTGGGAAATTGTGGGTTTGATTCCAACCCATCCTATCATTTTCTTTTGCAGAGATCATTGTAGATGTTGACATAGAGGAAGGAAGTAGGACTCAGAAATTCACTTGGTTCTCAGGTGGTGCAGAGATCATTGATGATCAGGTGAAAGGTGGACTCGTGGATTACAGCTTGGGTCTTTGTTTTGCGGTGAATAACAGGAGTTTGGTTCAAATGCATCACTTCACCGGGTGCGGAAACATCTTGCTGGATTTTGTCATTTGTGTATGGTGCCTGAAACTGGAATTAGATGTGTATGTGTGTGAGACTGTGTGTGCATGTGTGTGTGTGAGACTGTGTGTGTGTTTACGTGAGACTGGTTGTGCGCGTGCGTATGCATGTGTGAGTGTGTGTGTGCACGTGTGTTTGTATGCGTGTTAGACTGTGCGTGTGTGTGTGTGCTTGTGTTCATGCGTGTGTGTGTGTGAGTGAGCCTCTCTCTGTATGTTTTTGTGTTTTAAAGTGTATTCATTTAAGGAGTAAAATGTAATAAAACGGTTAAAACTGTCAATTTGCCATCTAGTGGACAAAATATAAAGCTACACCATTCATATTTGAAAGGGGATTTTCAAGGCAAAATGCCTGCAAATTTTTAAACGTTTAAAAATAATTGTGTGTGTGTGTGTGTGTGTGTGTGTGTGCGTGCGTGCGCGCGCGCGCGCGCACGTTTTTCCTGTGTGTGTCTTTGTGATTGTGCAATTTTTAAAGTTTATACACTTAAAGTGTAAAACGTGACTAAAGTGATAAAAACTGTCAATTTGCGCCATCTGCTGGATAAAATATAAAGCTACACCATTCAAAATTGAAAGGGGATTTTCAAGGCGAAATGACTGCAAATTTTTAAACGTTATCAAGTTTCAGACTTAAAATCAGTACATTTTGAAACACAACAATACGCGCGCGCACACACACACACACACACACTCACATGAACGTGTTTTAAACATTTAGAAAATTGCAGTCATTTTGCCTTTCAAATCACCATTAAAATATGAATGGTGTAGCTCCGTACTTTGTCGCGCATTTACAGGTTTTTCAGTTTCATCAAATTTTACATTTTGACAGCACTTTAAAACGCACAAACAGACGCAGAAGCGCACAGACACACACACAATCCCAACAGAATTTTAAAACATTTAAAAAATTGCAGACATTTTGCCTTTCAAATCACCATTAAAATATGAATGGTCTAGCTCCAATAAATGGCGCATATTCATATTTTTTCAGTTTATTATTATTATTTAGTATATTTGATAACACACAATCGCCCAGACAGACACTCACAAACTCTCAAATAAACGTTTTTAAACGTTTAAAAAAATTTGGAGTCATTTCGCTTTTAAAATCCCCTTTGAAATATGAATGGTGCATCTCCGTATTTTCTCCACCAGATGGCGCTTTTGTACAATTTTTTTTTCCACTAACTTTTACACTTTAAATGAGTACACATTAAAATGCAGACACAGACTCATACATACACACACTTATACTTGTATACTCACACTGTTTGTTTGTAAGGGTGCACCCAGTTACTTCCCAATGCATTATTATTTTAATCATTGATATTCTGTATCTTAGTAGTTTTGTACTGTACCTGTTTGATTTGGAATAGGATTTGTTTTGTTTCATCTAATCCATTTCATTTTATTTTAAACCTAAATTGACACAGTCCAATGTCATACATTGATATCTTCATGCCTCATAATATTTCACAATTGACTATTCGGGTAAAATAAATAAAAAATAACACCTTTAAACACGGGGTCAAGTCTTTTCCTCCTGCGTAGAACCTAGACGTGTACCTAGCCATAGTGGGTTGCACAACCAAAGAGGGCTGATGTTACACCTCTCTTTGTCCTGCTCCACTGGCTCCCTGTAGCTGCCCGCATCAAGGCCTTGATGCTTGCGTACAGGACGAGCAAAAAAGCTGCACCTAGCTACCTGGACTCACTACTACAAGCCTACGCTGCGCTTTGCTAGTGAACGGCGTCTGGTGGTCCCGTCGCATCGTGGCGCAAAATCACTATCCGGAACTTTCTCCCCCGATGGTGGAATGAACTTCCACACTTCACCCGTTCTGCCGAGTCCCTCTCTGTCTTCAGAAGACACAGCTCTTCCGCTCTCACCCGAGCAGCTGAAAAACTACCACCTAAAAGAATTTCTCATGTCTCGGAATTATGAAAAATGTAATGGAATGCTTTAAGGTGCTGGTTATCCCTACCAGCTAGCTGGTACCTTTTCTGGCCAGCCATTGAGAAGTGGTCTGGCAGTTCTTTTACTATTGTTGACTCCTTATGGTTTTTTTGCTTTTGTTGTGCTCTGCCTCACCTGTAAGTCACTTTGGATGACAGTGTCTGTCAAATAAATGAAAGTAAATGTAAAAGGATGAGTGCAATAAGGCTGTGGGTTGTGACTGAAATTTGCAGAACAATTTGATTGTATAGCTAACATAATGTATGCAAAATTTCCACCAGTCATGGGGACGGGGATGAGAGGCAAGGGTTGCTGGGCTGAATGAGGCATCTGAGGACACACATGACATGATTCTTTTCCTGTAGGGTATGATCGAGCAGTCAGATTACACCAATGCCACCAGCCATTTTCTGTGTACGACTGCGTAGGTCAAGACTTCAGGGCCCTTCTCTCCCTCTTAGCATAGTCAGTGTACGTGCGTGTGACTGCATTTACCGGGCCCATGCACCTCGATTCCTCTGCGGTGGTGCCGTTGGCTGGGCGCTCACCACTGAGCGGTTGTTTTTAGAGGCCCGCCGTTGGACTGACGGTGCTGGTGTATCCCATAGGAGGAGGGCCCCATGATGGGGGAGGATGAGATGGAGGATGTGGATGAGATGTTGTGGATTCTGACGGACTGGGGCCTATTTGTTAAAACGTCCACCACCCAGCTGCATAAGGATGTCTACTATCACCAAGAACAATGACGGCATCCCTGGCCCCCTCAGGCCGCGGATGAGCTGACAGAGATGCAGAAAATGCGCGCATGCCAAGTAAAGTGAAGTAGATCTGCTGCTTGAATGACACACAGAGGACTCAAAACATACCTGTGTTGCCTTTTTGATCAACGATATTGTATTATTGTCCAGGGCTTTACTGCATGATCGGAATGACAGATGAATATATCCGGGGCTATTTTTTTTATTATTCTTATTTCTGTTAAAAAAAAATTGAAATCAGGGGCTATTCATGAAACTTTCGAGGCTGTAGCCTCGGATGCCCAGGCCTAACGACACCACTGACTGTTAGAATACCTCAGGAATAACACACAGGTTTGCCGCTGAGGTGTGTTTAAGGCCTACTGCAAACCAGGCCAACGTTGCCGTTTGATTCGTCTGTCCTCTCTCTCTGTCAGCCTCGGTGCCTTGTGTCTTTGTAGAGAGGACCACTTTTCACCCCCCTCAGACGCCTGTGTGGATTTGGGGGGGTTGTGGGGGCTCAGGTGATCAGGGGAATGCATTTACAAACAGGCTCCTCTTATCTGCTTGCTGTGAAGCCGACTAGTTTGTATCGCCCACTCACAGTATGCAGAAATGTATGTGTATCTCACCCTCCTGTGAAGGCTAAATGCCAAACTGCCTCTCTTAACCCTTTACACCTTCACACAAGTGTTCCTCAGTGCTGTTGAAAGGGTTAAAAGAATGCATTCATGTGTGCATGTTTGTCAGGTGTCTAAAAATTTGAAAGCTAGTCCTGTTAGGGACTGACTATCAGATGATTCTTTTTCTTTCCTCAAACTATTCCCTGAACTGCAAGTTCTTCTGTCCATATTGTTTGAAAATAAGTCCCTGGGTCAGAACAAAAGATTTTATACTGTAGTGTCCCCCTTCTTATAAGAAGTGTTTAAGGGCTCGATTGGGCGTCTTGCTCGATTGCTCGAGCTTGGACGAGTCCCTGCTGTGTTTGTTGGTGTTGTGTTTGTGGAGTGGTTTCTGTGCTATTACATTCAATCGGATAAAAATAAAAATTGGTGCTATTTACCTAGCTATTACATAAGGTAGGTCTGATCTGCTCTTAAAGTTGAATCTTTTGTTGCCATTAGGGGACAGAGAGGGAATTTTCCACTTTTTTTCCTCCATCGCAGCTAATTCGCCTCTATCCGAGCAGGGTTTTTTTTGTGATTTTTCGCCCTCTCAGGAGCAAATCTTTAAATAATTAAGCAGCACAATTTAGCTAGCTATTGGGGTAGTTTAGCTAACTAGCCGGCTCACTTTTTTACTTTTTTCTACTATTTTTCAGCGTCAGATTTTAGGATATTCTGATTCTGGTTGTGTTAGCGCGTCTGCTGAACTGTAAACATGGTTTTATTGTATTTAGGCTAAGTGGCATTTCTTGCGCTTGATTTCTGCCTTTGACTGTTCTGAGCCACCTCGGTGCTTTTAGCACTTTTTTAGCTGGTAATTCTGTCTCGGCAGTAAATCCTTATTTAGGGAAAGCGTTTTCAGTTAGGGGACAAAATGTGGCCAAAACTGTGCGAGAGTTGCCGGTTGATCGCATTTTCTATCTATTTGGACTTTCAAAAGGCATTTGACAAAGTTCCACACGAGAGACTCATATTGAAAATGAAATCTGCAGGAATTACAGGAGCTATCACCGAGTGGGTTCGAAGTTGGCTGTCTAATAGAAAGCAGACTGTAACTGTGGGAGGAATTGTATCAGAGCAGGGTCCTGTACAAAGTGGAGTCCCGCAGGGATCGGTGTTGGGGCCTTTGCTATTTCTTACATACAAAAATGATCTTGATGCAGAGGTTAGTAGTAAAATAGTAAAATTTGCAGATGACACAAAACTAGGGGGTCTAGCCAACAGTATAGAATCAACTAAGGTAATACAGAAAGACCTAAACAGCATCCAAAAGTGGGCAGATACCAGGCAGATGTCATTCAATTTAGATAAATGTAAAATCTTGCATGTAGGAAATAAGAACCTTAGACAAGACTACTTCATGGGTGGAAAAAAACTAGAATGTGCTCAATTTGAAAAGGACTTGGGAGTAATGGTTGACCCAAGCTTAACAGGATCTCAACAGCCACCCTCAACGACTTTCGCCCCGTTGCTCTCACACCAGTCATCACCAAGTGCTTTGAGAAACTGGTGCTGAGACACATCAAAGCTTGCCTTCCTCCCACGCTTGACCCGCATCAGTTTGCATACCGGCCAAACAGATCCACTGAGGATGCAATAACCACCGCACTCCACTCTGCACTGAAACACCTGGAGAAAAAGGGGAGCTATGTCAGGATGCTATTCATTGACTACAGCTCAGCCTTTAACACAATAATTCCGGACATTCTTATCCCCAAGCTGGCCAACCTGGGACTCCCACCCACCACCTGCTCCTGGATAAAAGACTTTCTAATCAACCGTCCCCAGCATGTGAAGCTTGGTCCCCACCTCTCTTCCCCCCGCACGCTCAGCACCGGTTCGCCACAAGGGTGTGTATTGAGCCCACTGCTCTACTCTCTCTACACACATGACTGCAGACCCACCCACCCTGAGAACATCATTGTGAAGTTTGCAGACGACACAACAGTGGTGGGGATGATCACAGAGGGGAACGAGGCGGCCTACAGAGATGAGGTCCTTAGACTCAGTGAGTGGTGTGCCTTGAACAACCTGGCGCTGAACATCTCCAAGACTAAGGAACTCATCCTGGACTTCAGACGGAGCAAAGCCGCCCCTGCCCCCCTGTACATCAACGGCGAAAGCGTGGAGCAGGTGGAGACCTTCAAATTCCTGGGGGTCCACATCGCCGCTGACCTCTCCTGGACAACCAACACCACAGCACTGGTCAAGAAGGCGCAGCAGCGACTCCACTTCCTGAGAGTGCTCAGGAAAGAGCAACTCAACACTGACCTGCTGGTATCCTTCTACCGATCAGCCATTGAGAGCCTGCTGACCTACGCTGTGTCAGTGTGGCACTCAAGCTGCACAGGAGCTGACAGGCACAGACTGCAGAGGGTAGCCAACACCGCACAAAAGATTATTGGCTGCCCTCTACCTACCTTAACCACCATCTACAACTCCCGATGCCTAGGCAGGGCCAGAAGCATCATAAAGGACTATACACATCCCGGCTTCCACCTCTTCAACCTGCTGCCATCGGGCAGACGCTACAGAGCCATATCAGCCAAAACAAACAGACTCAGAGACAGTTTCTTCCCAAGAGCTGTCTCCATACTCAACTCAAGTTTGCACTAAGAAACTGACATGCCCGCTCACCACTGGCAATGTCATCACCACCACAAAGCTGCTAAGAACTTGCACTGACTCATCATAGCAGATTTGCACTATTATACCATAACTACCTGTTAACTGCCCTTTTGCACAATCTGTTTTAGTTGTCTCCTTCCAAACTGCATATCTAGCCACTCAGTCACTTTAGCACAACCTTTGCAGAGTTTATGTACAGTTGTTAGTAATTTTATATTTTATACTTTTATAGTTTTATATTCTACTATAGTTTTATATTCTACTTGGTCTTATTGTATATTTCCCTATGTTTAAGTTATGTGTGCACTGTATAGAGAAGCTTTAAATCTCATTGTACTTTGTATAATGACAATAAAGGCTTTCTATTCTATTCTGTTCTATTCTATCTAGGCAGTGTGCTGTAGCAGTAAAAAAGGCCAACAGGATGCTGGGATATATAGCCAAAAGTATTGAGTATAAATCTAAAGAGGTTATATTGAAATTATAAAATGCCTTAGTCAGACCGCACCTGGAATACTGTGTGCAGTTCTGGGCACCGCACTATAAAAAAGATACCGAAGCTCTAGAAAAGGTTCAAAGAAGGGCAACTAAATTAGTTCCTGGCATGAAATATAAAAGCTATGAGGAAAGCCTCAAGTTACTTAACCTATTAAGACTAAGCGAGAGGAGGCTTAGGGGTGATTTAATTGAGGTATTTAAGTTTATAAAAGGAATCAATAAGGTTAAATATGATAGATTCTTTAGGGTGAGTTCAGTCTGTAAAACAAGAGGACATAAATGGAAACTAGTTAAGAGTAAGTTCCGCACTGATGTAAGGAAATATTATTTTACACAGAGTTATAAATACATGGAATAGGTTGCCAGGTCATGTAGTTGAGGCAGAGACCCTTGCTGTGTTCAAGTCTAGACTTGATGCAGTTTTGGATACTCTTTAATTAAGAAATGGCGAGCTTAGGTGGGCCGAATGGCCTGTTCTCGTCATCATATGTTCTTATGTTCTTATGATAATTCGGTCTGTCACTATCCTTTTCTTTCTGTTCAATTGATTTGGGTGGCACGGACCCCGGCATCGCTGCGATTCTGTTGTGTTTGTGTGTTGTGATTCTGTTTTTTTTTTTTTAATACTGAATGGAAAGTATATGAAACAAACAAAAGTAAGGAGGTGTGTAAAATATAAGCTGTGAAAGTGCAAGGTAAACAGAGTCAGATTAGTGTCCTTTTTGATGTGTGGGTGTGGCTGTGGAGTTCAGTCCCTCCCTCCGTCTATGCCCCTTTCTGCTCATTGGTTCTCAGCCACCCGCTACCTGCTGCACTTTGTTTTGGTCCTTTCACAGCGGTGGTGCCCCTGACTGTTGACGCCACCACATCAACGGCAGATGAACTTTGGACACTTTGGAAGAGCCCGGAGGCTGAGTGCAGCTGCGCACAGAGCGTGCGCAGAGCTGGAGCTCACGCTTCCCGCTTTCTTCACCAACGAAATAAGAATCCTCCCACCCCACCTGCCAGTCAAATGTGCCTGCCAGCAGCCGACCTCTCGGTCACGTTTGCTTTGTTTCCCGGCTTCGGCCACTGTGCTGTCTCAGGTTGCAGCTCTGCCCTGAAGCACTGCCCAGGTGCCTGGATTTCAGGGACATCCTGCATTCTGCCACAGACATCCCCAGAATGCATCAGTGTAGCTTTTGTACGTTTGTATTGTGAACCTCTTCTTTATGTACAATGCCCCGGTGAAATCAACTTTGTGCCTTTAGGGACGGACCATAAGCATGGACCACGTGTGTGTCGCTCTTCCCAGCTTGCACAGGGTAGAGGGCAGCAGATGGAAGACTTGGTATTGACATTGCAATACAGTGTCTTTCATTCTCTTTGTTCTGGAAATTATCATCCATTATGACAGAATATGAAATGTATTATTAACAGGCAATGTTACCAAAAGCACCTTTTCTCAGTGGAGGGTAAACTCCATGTCATATTTGCAATGTGAACTGTAACTGTGCAAGGGTGATCCATCAAACCAACTGTTGTATTTACAAGAAACTTCCTTTCTCAAATGAGATGCGTCATTTTGTGTTAACTGACAAGGGACGTTAAGCTGTATCCGGGAATATTGGGTGTTACTCAGTATCTAATGGTGCTCAGGACTCCATGGGGTGACGTCTGCCTTTCTTTGTTTCACCGTCAGTAGATTTGATAGCAGCCTGCCCCTACGTCGCTCCAATAATATTTAATCAATGCCTGCACTTTAGGCAAGTCAAAAATCCATTTTAATTCCTTATATAACAAAGGTGATGGAATGAGTTGTGGGGGCAGCAGAGGCCTGTCTTGTCCTCAGTTTTGGTGAAGAATGCAGTGTTTTTCTAGCTAGCGTGAGGTGAAAGCACTGAATGACCCAGTCCAGCTAAGTTGGTGTTCTTTATCTTTAAATGTGTGTAGACGATAATACTGTAAATGTCTGTCAATCGTACACATTTACTGATTGAAACAATAAACCATCTTACATAAATGATTTGTAAACTAAAAGACTTTAGACTTAAAAATCTTTGCTGTATCTGATCCTTTCTCAATACAGACATTTTGCAGGTATTATAAAATGTTTTTTTTTTTTCTTCAAAATGGAGAATATTTGACATTTCAAAGATGAACTTTACATTATAATAAAATTTACTTCATAATAGGGTTATAATAGGTCATAAAACTGGTTATGAAATAATACTACATTCAACTGATCCACGTGGTTTTATATGTATACACACTCAGTGACCACTTTATTAGGTACAAATGTACACCTGCTCGTTGATGCAAATATCTAGTCAGCCAATCAGCTGGCAGCAACTCAATGCATGAAATCAAGAAAGACATAGTCAAGAGGTTCAGTTGCTGTTCAGACCAAACATCAGAAGGGGTAGGAAATCTGATTTAAGTGACTTTGACCGCGGGATGATCGTTGGTGCCAGACGGGGTGGTTTGAGTATGTCAGAAAGTGCTGATCTCCTGGGATTTTCACGAGCAGCAGTCTCTAGAGTGTATATAGAATGGCGCGAAAGACAAAAAACATCCAGCGAGCAGCAGTCCTGTGGGCGAAAAGGCCTTGTTAATGACAGAGGTCAGAGGAGAATGGCCAGACCGGTCCAAGCTGACGGGAAGGCGACAGTAACCCAAATAACCACACGTGACAACAGTGCTACGCAGAAAAGCATGTCTGAACATACAACACGTCGAACATTGAGGTGAATGGGCTACAGCAGCAGAAGGCCCCTCCGGGTACCACTCCTGTCAGCTAAGAACAGGATCACTGGCATCTGTTTTAATGTACTGTAATGTATTACAGCATACTACAAGAATGCTATGATATATTCAAAGATAATACTATACTGCATATGCATCAATATGTTTCTGATTGCAGCTGGGGTCTTTGTTTTGTGGTGAATAACAGGAGTTTGGTTCAAATACATCACTTCACCGGTTGCTGAAACATCTTGCTGGATTTTGTCATTTGTGTATGTTGCCTGAAACTTTGGAATTAGATGTGTTCACTTTCTGTCTGTGTATGCGAGTGTGTGTGTGTGTGTGTGTGTATATGTATGTACGTGAGACTGGTTGTGCGCGTGTGTTTGTATGCGTGTTAGACTGTGCGTGTGTGTGTGTGTGTGTGCATGTGTTCATGCGTGTGTGTGTGTGTGCGCGCGCATGTGCGTGTGTGTATGCGTGTGTGTGTGTGTGTGTGTGTGTACGTGAGACTGGTTGTGCGCGTGCGTATGCATGTGTGAGTGTATGTGCACGGATGTGTGTGTGTGCGCGTGTGTTTGTATGCGTGTGTGTGTGTGTGTGTGTGTGTGTGTGAGTGAGCCTCTGTCTGTGTATGTTTTTGTGTTTTAAAGTGTATTCATTTAAGGAGTAAAATGTAATAAAACGGTTAAAACTGTCAATTTGCGCCATCTGCTGGACAAAATATAAAGCTACACCATTCATATTTGAAAGGGGATTTTCAAGGCGAAATGACTGCAAATTTTTAAACGTTTAAAAATAATTGTGTGTGTGTGCGTGCGTGTGTGTGTGTGTGTGTGTGCGTGCGTGTGTGTGTGCGTGTTTTTCCTGTGTGTGTCTTTGTGATTGCACAGTTTTTAAAGTGTACCTACTTTAAGTGTAAAACGTGACTAAAGTGATAAAAACTGTCAATTTGCGCCATCTGCTGGACAAAATATAAAGCTTCACCTTTCATATTTGAAAGGGGATTTTCAAGGCAAAATGCCTGCACATTTTTAAACGTTATCAAGTTTCACACTTAAAATCAGCACATTTTGAAACACAACAATACACGCACACACACACACACACTCTCATGAACGTGTTTTAAAGTTGAGAAAATTGCAGTCATTTTGCCTTTCAAATCACCATTAAAATATGTATTTTGTCCACCAGATGGCGCTGGTACAACTTTTTTTTCCCATTAACTTGAGTATACATTTAAACTTTAAAACGCACAAACACACATACAATGCCAACAGAATTTTAAAACATTTAAAAAATTGCAGACATTTTGACTTTTACCCCATTAAAGTATGAATGGTCTAGCTCCAATAAATGGCGCATATTCATATTTTTTCAGTTTATTATTATTATTTAGTATATTTGAAAACACAAAATCGCCCAGACAGACACACACAAACTCTCAAACGTTTTTAAACGTTTAAAAAAATTTGGAGTCATTTCGCTTTCAAAATCCCCTTTGAAATATGAATGGTGCACCTCCGTATTTTTGTACAACTTTTTTTTTCCACTAACTTTTACACTTTAAATGAGTACACATTAAAATGCAGACACAGACTCATACACACACACACTTATACTTGTATACTCACACTGTTTGTTTGTAAGGGTGCACCCAGTTACTTCCCAATGCATTATTATTTTAATCATTGATATTCTGTATCTTAGTAGTTTTGTATTGTACCTGTTTGATTTGGAATAGGATTTGTTTTGTTTCATCTAATCCATTTCATTTTATTTTAAACCTAAATTGACACAGTCCAATGTCATACATTGATATCTTCATGCCTCATAATATTTCACAATTGACTATTCGGGTAAAATAAATAAAAAATAACACCTAATACTTTAAACATGGGGTCAAGTCTTTTCCTCCTGCGTAGAACCTAGACGTGTACCTAGCCATAGTGGGTTGCACAACCAAAGAGGGCTGATGTTACTCCTCTCTTTGTGCTGCTCCACTGGCTCCCTGTAGCTGCCCGCATCGTGTTCAAGGCCTTGATGCTTGCGTACAGGACGAGCAAAAAAGCTGCACCTAGCTACCTGGACTCACTACTACAAGCCTACGCTGCGCTTTGCTAGTGAACGGCGTCTGGTGGTCCCGTCGCATCGTGGCGCAAAATCACTATCCGGACACTAAGTCCCATGTGGGGTTCTGTTTGTTTCACACCATTTGGACTCATTTGGTGCCCCTTTGCATGACGTTAGCTTGCCCCCTGCGTTGGTTTTTGGTGAATATCTTCTGATAGGAAGCTGCTGCATCTCATATAATTTTACAATGGCCTTTCCAACGGTACCTGCCCCGACTGCCAGCTTCCATTGCAGGGGTTAGCGTTAAGGGTGTAAGGGTGTTAGCGTTAAGGGTGTTAGAGTTAAGGGTGTAAGGGTGTTAGGGTTAAGGGTGTTAGGGTTAAGGGGTTAGGGTTAAGGGTGTTAGGGTTAAGGGTGTTAGGGTTAAGGGGTTAGGGTGTTAGGGTTAAGGGTGTAAGGGTGTTAGGGTGTTAGGGTTAAGGGGGTTAAGGGTGTTAAGGGTTAAGGGTTTAAGGGTGTAAGGGTGTTAGGGTGTAAGGGTGTTAGGGTTAAGGGTGTAAGGGTGTAAGGGTGTTAGGGTTAAGGGTGTAAGGGGTTAAGGGTGTTAAGGGTGTTAAGGGTGTTAAGGGTGTTAAGGGTGTTAAGGGTGTTAAGGGTGTTAGGGGTTAAGGGTGTTAAGGGTGTTAGGGGTTAAGGGTGTTAAGGGTGTTAAGGGTGTTAAGGGTGTTAAGGGTGTTAAGGGTGTTAAGGGTGTTAAGGGTGTTAAGGGTGTTAAGGGTGTTAGGGGTTAAGGGTGTTAAGGGTGTTGGGTGTTAAGGGTGTTAGGGTCAGGGTCAGGGTCAGGGTCAGGGTCAGGGTCAGGGTCAGGGTCAGGGTCAGGGTCAGGGTCAGGGTCAGGGTCAGGGGTTAGGGTCAGGGTCAGGGTCAGGGTCAGGGTCAGGGTTAGGGTCAGGGTCAGGGTCAGGGTCAGGGTCAGGGTCAGGGTCAGGGTCAGGGTCAGGGTCAGGGTCAGGGTCAGGGTCAGGGTCAGGGTCAGGGTTAGGGTTAGGGTTTAGGGTTAGGGTTTAGGGTTAGGGTTAGGGTTAGGGTTAGGGTTAGGGTTAGGGTTAGGGTTAGGGTTAGGGTTTAGGGTTAGGGTTAGGGTTAGGGTTAGGGTTAGGGTTAGGGTCAAAATTAGGGTTAGGGTTAG